>NC_139968.1:24857026-24919526 GCF_963993115.1 Abramis brama | reverse complement strand
AAGACATAATCAAAAGTCTCCATTTGGTCTCCATTTCATCTCATTGCCATTACATGAGTGGTCTCTTATTGGAAGACATACCGTATTTTCCGGACTATAAGTCGCACTTTTTTTCATAGTTTGGCTGGTCCTGCAACTTATATTCAGGTGCGACTTATATATCAAAATTAATTCAGACTGAGATGAAAACATTACCGTCTACAGCCGCGAGAGGGCGCTCTATGGCGGAGTTGTTCAGAAGCGACACCAAGGATGAAGAAAATTCAATGGATTCAGTGATGTGGAATGAGATCGCGGGAGCTTGATGAACTTGTTTACTGGTAACTTGCTTGTTGGACTCACTGGCTTATGTTAATTTAGCCTATTCAGCCTCCCAGGTGTATGTTCTTTATGCTGTTGTGTAGCTGAATAACTGTTAATGTGTTGCGTTAACACACCGGACACCTACTCAGCCTGTTGTTCTGTGTGCTACTGTGTAGTTGAATAACTTGTCTTTCCAGATTAAATGTCTGTTCTTGCAGGTCTTGGATTTTGTGAAATAAATTTCTAAATAAATGCGACTTATAGTCCAGTGCGACTTATATATGTTTTTTTCCTCTTCATGATGCATTTTTTGACTGATGCGACTTATACTCCGGAGCGACTTATAGTCCGGAAAATACGGTATGCAAAAGTCTCAGTTTGATCTCCATTTAATCTCTTTGCTATCTCAGAGAAACAAATGAGATATAAAAGAGGTCACATTAGTGATTTTTTAAATGGGAATACACAAGCAAAAGTCTCCATTTAATCTCATTGCTTTTTAGGAGAAACAATCGAGATATAAAAGAGATCTCAGTAAAAATTACTTATGGGAAGACATATAGAAAGTCTCAATTTGATCTCCATTTAATCCCACTGCTTTCTAGGAGAAACAACTGAGATCTTGTGATTTTTTTTTATGGGCACATGTGTGACAACAACGTCACGTTCTACTGTTTAAAAATAGAATGCAGTCCGCCAGCATTCCTGTCTGAACGTAGCCCACCTCTCTCATTTGCTTTTGTTCTCTCCCTACTTTTTTGTTGCCTCTACACTCTCTCTTTGCCTCCAGATAGTCTATCTTTGAGTCTCTCTGGGGAGTATTCGACTGAACCAAAGGGTCTGTTGTTCACAGCTCCTCCTCGTCGCTAACTCATTTACACTTCGGCAAAAGCTCTGATCATCTCTGATGCTAACAAACACACAACGCTTCACAAACCCGTTTTACATGCAACAGAACACACACACAAGCCGCTGCAAACGCTCCCTGTTTTAATAACAAAATGGTGTACAGCGAAACGCCTTCAAAGCTTTGTGTTTCCAAAACCATTTCCCGCGCAAAATCAGCCGTGAAAGGCAATATATTCTGATTTCCCAGGACAGAACGAGCTATTAAAGAGAAACGCAGACAAAGTTTCTGTAATTTCAAGTTTTCCCCAACACATATGGGCTTATTATAATTCCCTTCAGTTCAAACATACAGTATGTGTGTGTACAAGATTTGGTGTGTTTACTTGTGTGTGCACTGACAATATTGTTTGCATAGATCCATGTTAAATGTCTACAAATTTAAATACAACTAACTCTCTCTACTTTCTTCCCAGAGGAAGGGAGAAGCTGTGAAGTTCAAATCGCTAAACCTCGGCAAAGCCCTGATGGGTTGCTTATCAAGAGCCAAGAGAGGAAAGAGTGACTGGCTATCAGCGTGTATGTGTGTGTGTGTTACCGTCTGCAGAGATATTTTGAGGAGAAGAGGTGCCTGGGAGATTTCCAGCATTCACTCACAGGGATCTACTCCAAATGATGAACAGAAAGCACAGCTCTCCAAACGACTCAAAACCTCTTGAAGTCCCGGAACCACTGGCAAAATAAATGAACAACATAAGAAGAAACTCCAATACTTGCTTTATTTTCCACAATACTTCTTTAAGTTCTCACACACAAGGGATAACACTTAATTTTTCACATCATAAGAGGAAAAATATGGCCCAAGTTGAACAAAATTAGTTAATTTCAAACTAAGATGCTAGCACTATGCTAGCTAAAGCTAAACTAGGCATATTTCTACTACAGATTAATGCCAGGTTCAGACTACACAATATTTTTGTCTGTTACAACAGTCACTGTAATGGGAAAGAAACATGTCGGACTACACGTTGCTTCCCGACCAATCATCGTTTGCTGTCTTTAATGACATGCGGGATGTCATTAAGAAGGCGGAACTAGCGACTGACTTCTGGAAACAAGAGGGTAAACAAACAATGGCTACCAAAGATAATATCATGTAGTCTGAACCTGGCATTAGATGGGAAGTACATACTTCTAAAAATGTTGTAAGACATGCTACTACATCTTAAGTCTGTGTTTTAAAAATACTAGCTTTTTAGCATTACTAGCTAAATATATTTAAAGTTTATACATGTTCTACAAAAATCACAAAATACTCTTCTGTAGAGCATGGAATTGTGGACAATGTTCATTTTGGTGTACTGTTGCATTGTGTTACACTAATCTCAGACTCACATATCACAGTATATTGTACAGATATTATGCAAATGGATCATAAATTAAACAGCAAACTAATTTCCATACCGTACCCAATCACAAGCATTTTTCTCTGTGGAATAACACGCGGCGCTGAATCATTCACAAGTAACTAGACTCGATTTTGATTTCCTGCTGATTTTAAATACATCTTACCTTGCTGAAGGGCATTCTGGGACAGGTCTCCCTTAAAAACACACTCAGGAACTTCCCGGTGAGGTAAATACAGAGAGAGAAACCCTTCTCGCTCCATTGCTGAACCATCATCAGAAGTTTGCAATTTTCCCACCAAGGCTTTGGCTTCCAGGGGTTACCTGCGAAATTGACTGAAAGGGGAAGATAGGCCCTTAGATGGAGTAAAGCTGTCAGTCATTCAGCCCAACCAATCAGTTTTCACTGATTAAATCCTGATCACTACTCAGTCACTTTATGTGACTACACATTCCCACTCACCATTTCTGCTTGGCTCCAACCATCTCTCAAAATTCAATGCTGAGAGCTATTTGTGAGTGTGAATCATGTTAATTCTCCATGAATTTAAATTTTTTAACACCAATTAGCATAGCAGGAGTTGCCCTTAGCAGTGTGTTTTTGTTTACGTCCTACACCTCTAATTAACATAGCTTCTTTCTTTTCTTTGACGAACTAAGCTGTCAGCGGCGACTCCATCAAAGCAAGTGTCAATAAAATAGTTTTTCGAATTATGTAAAGATATTCTTGTTCAACAAGATTTTCTTGACGTTCCTCTTCCACTTGATCCATGGCGAACGAAATAAGCAGCAACAATGTTGTAACTCAATTTTGAGTTATTTGCTCCTTGCTTGGAGAGCAGGTTGGCCAACTGATATTCAGTCTTCCTAATCAAATTAACACAATCAAATTGTTCCCTTTTATGGCCATCTAGAACAACCTCAGGCTAGTTGTTTTGTATGATGAGCACTAGAGTGAAAAAAAGAAGAAAAAAGAAGAAGAAACTGCTCTGGAGGCGACAAAATATGATGGAGAGGGGGTAATTTTGTCTTGAGAAAAAAACAAAAAAACATCTTGCCTTGTTGACTCATTTCCAGTTGGATCCATCAATAAAATGTCACTGTTTTTTCAGCACTAAAATGTTTATTGAATCTCTCACAGAGATTGGTCCTCTGATATTTTTCCATTTATTTAAGCAATTTTTTGTGAACGTTATCTATGGCGCTAAAAAGTTTCAGCAGCCACTTTAGTTTTAATGTCATTCCCAAAACACAACAGCGATAAGTGTCCTGAGTGAATTCTAAGTACATTTAAACAACATTTACCTGCTACAGTGTGTCCGCCATCTTGGATGCATTTTTCCCCCACTGGCCTTGTTTCACTTCATTATGGGGTGTAGAATAGAATGTAATTCTATCTTATAATGTGGCCAAAAAAGGTTACTTAAAAGTCATACTTACATTTTGAGTCAACTCAGAATTGATGTCAATTGAGTGTTTTATTAGCATGTCGCTAAGCTAACACTGGGATATTCTAAGCATAAACAAACATAGCACACACAGATATTGTCTAAAAATAAGCCATTTTAGATCAAAGTAAACCATTATTTAATCTATACTTTGATTATAAGTGTTTTTAAACAAAATGTATCTTGTTACAGTATGTCCGCCATCTTTTTTTTTTTTTTTTCACTGAGCCTGTTGTAGTGCATTATGGGGCCTTCTCTGTGAAGCATACATGTGGCAATGCCTTAAAAAGTGACCAAAAACTTTACCTTAGAAGTTATTTACTTTTTGGAATAATCAGGCTGAAACATAAACTATGGTAAATTGTTATCCACAACTGGAATTGTCTAGCCAACCAGAAAAAAGAGTACTCTGAACTTCTCATGACTCAAACTAATTATCTGAATAAGCATGAAATGGTTTCAGCTGTTTAGCGATCTCCAATCAAGAATGTTAGTGATCTAAAGTGGACTTCTCGGATGGAGTGGATCCGAGGGTTGATCTTGAAAACACCTTCAGAAGGACTTGCGGTTCCCCGGGGTCTCTGGTGGCAGCTGGTAATTGCATCGGCCAAGCTGTCTCCTTCTTGACCCATCTCTCCTCTTCCCTCATTTTTTCCCCTCCTCCGTCTCTCCCTCAGCCCGACATGTTGATTTGTTTGCTCGTTATTTTTAGGCAACATATCTGATGGCAGAGACTGCGCCATTCATCAGTGTCTCTGAACTCCATCGTTTTATCATCTGTACCCAGCATCCTTCTCTCCGAGGTTCATTCCTCTCAACTTCCATCCTGCTGAATCTTGTGTTGTTTTTCCACGCAGTTGGGCAAAGTTTAGATCATTTTGTAAAGGGCGGTTTTCCAGGGGGAAACGTAAGGACTTCGTTTTCAGACTGTTCAAACCAATATGGACGAGGAACGCAGAATCTCGCTGTCTGTCTCCCTTCCCTGATGCATATGAAAGGTTAAACCCTGTTAATGACTGCATGGTGCCAATGGGAGAGTGCAGGATTGTGGGTAAAGGTCAGGACTGCATACAAGCTGAGCATAATAAATGCTGGCTCTCTGGAGGTAAATGTTACTTTCTGTATTGCACTCACGAAAACGCATTCACAGATACTTGAAACGTATTCCAGGCATCACCGTTTCTGCTTTTGAAACCATCTTGTAATTGTAATTGTTGGAAAATTAATAAATAAGTGTCTGTCTGGTAATGTGTGAAGCTTGGTGCAACTAGCATTGTCTGATCCCATAATGATTCATTATTTTGAGTTGAATCTTTTCAATGAATTGGTTTTAGCAAACTGGTGGGAATGATTCATTCACAAATTTAACTGAATTGTTTTGCATTCTTACCTTGTTGAACCAGCAACCGTCTATTCTAGTCAAGTCCGAAAAAAAGGCGGATTTTCTAAAACTGCAGACGTTTTGTAAAGCTTATCATTGTAGATTTCCCGATTCCCTTTCATGCTGCTCATCTTATATTTATAGGCAACAAAATCGGTTTACATCAAAATCCTGCACAGTGTGTGGCCGTAGCATTTGACTATAGTTGAAACGCTGCGGAAGAGAAACATGATGAGAAAAAAAACACCTGCCAGGTTTCACAGCTGGAGTGGTGCATGCTGGGATTGCTAAACTGGGAAAGCAGGGGCCATGCGGATTATCCGATCTATGAATCATTAACTAATTACTGAATTATTCAAAAACAAAACCACACTTCTACCACACAACACCTTGGATATGACATGAAGCGCATTAAAAAAAACAATTAGCTTCTTTTAAGTTGAGACGAAATTATTAATGTGCTGTGACGACTACTGTGAAAGGCGTGGTAATCGTATGCTAACCGGAGCAAATGCTAAAGCGCATTATATACAGCATGACATGATGGACAGATGGGCGCCTCGATGGGTTCCACCTTTGTGTCACTGTGGCTGATAGTGAATCAGAGTGTTTCAGAGAGCGTTTGATGATGTGAAGCTAGGTTGGAATTAGTCATATAAGGCCAAGGGATCAATACGTCTCTTTGAATCAGTTTGATGGACGAAAAAAAGAAGGGGAAAAGCCCCCGAAAATCTTAAACTTCGAAGGTTGTTGCTCTCGAGTCACCCTTTAGAGAAAACTTTGAAGAGCAAAGTAACAAGCCATCAAGGTCAAGAATGATGTGAACCCAAAGCTAAGGTTCATGGACCATCACAGATTGTCTAGCACTATGGCAATATTTGATATTTACCCACTGGAGAGATAAAACACAGTATGTTTTATTATTTTTCCTACACTTCTATAACTATAGACAGAGAGCAAATTGAGAAGTCTTCTGTTTCTCCAATTCTTCTTCTACCAAAAAGTCCCCAGGTATCTCCTCTAGAAGAGATCTTAACAATGATTGAAGTTAAAAGTCAGAGATCTCAGTATAAACTCAAATATGTCTCAACATTTCTATTCAAAATAATACATAAAACATTACTGAGAACTCCAGAGCTATGCAAGAGCAGCCTTTGATTAATAAAATCTTCCTCTTGGAAAATAACTATAGGATCTAGAAATTAGATCGATAGTTGTTGGTTTTTTTCCCACAACAGTAATGAGGTTAAATTGAGACCAAATTGAGATATAGTCATCAGCTTATCAGACTTTCCTCTTGAGCTTCAGAGATCTTAATGTCTCAAACCGAGATGCTCAAACTGGATCTCATTATAAGCTCAAACATCTCAAATGAGATCTCAATTGTTTCTCTGAGACAGAAATTAGATTAAATGGAGACTAATTTGATTAATTTGCTTAAGTTACCTGCTATCAGGTTTTCCCCCTGAGTTGCAGAAGAGCAATTTCACAAAACGACATATTAAAGTCTTTAATCAAATGTAGAAAATCTCAACATAAACTCAAATAAGTCTCAAACGATTATTTTTCAGGAACAAATTATTACTTGCATAATAAGTGAGAACTCAATTAAGAATTCTGAACTATAAAAGAGTTACCTTCCTTCCAGCAATAACATTTTCCTCTGGTTATAAACCTATACAAAAAAGAAAAATAATGAGATCTCAATTGTTTCTCTTAGCCAGCAATAGAATTATATGGAAGCCAAATAGAGACATTTGCTTAAGTCATCTGGTTATCAGATTTTCCTCTTAACACGTCTCAAATCAAGATGCCAAAGTGTGCAAATCAAACATCATACTGTATATCTCAGTATGAACATTTCTCATCAAATTCTTCAAAGAATGAATGATCTTAGTTATCCACATTCATTTTAAAGCTCATGAAATAGAGTCAACAATTGCCCAATTTTGGTTTCTTCAAAGAATTACAGGAGAAACATCTGAGACGAAGTTGATAATTAAACTGAGAATCTCCTGAGCTTTGAAAGAGCAACTTTCTGGACAGTATAAAGATCGGACAGGAAAGCACAGGGCATAGAGAGGGCAACAAGATCGACAAAGGACCTCGAGCCGGGAATCGAACTCGGATCGCCGGAGATGCTTGAGCTACAGTATATGTCAAAACGCTGCCCACGAGACTTTTGGCTCCGACGACAGAGCAACTTTTGAGGAAAACAGTAAAACCCCCCTTTGAAACAGCTTTGAATTATGGGCCACAATGTCCATTTTTATTTTACCACTGAATGCATCAACATTCACACAATCACTTTAGAACTGAGGTGATTCCACAGACACAGCACTAGCTGAATAAATACGTCTCGCTGCCCAAACTCTGGGCAGAAATATGATGACCTGGAAGCATTAGATTTCATAGGGATTTGTATCACTGTGAGCTTGCATTAAATATACCCTTCATACAGCTGTTCCTGGGAAAAGAAGCTGTCATGCAGATTTTTTTCTGCAAGCCGCTTTCGAGCAGACAAACGGAAGATGCTGCCTGCTCTGTGGAAAATCTCTGTGGAGAAAAAAAAAAGTGGAAGAACAGAGTGTTATTTTAATGAGTCTAACAGAACTGTTCAATAGATGTGTGGCCGGCATTGAGGGAGGAGGAGTGTTTATAGTTTGAGACCTATGGCTCACTCAAGATTGCCTTTGAGATCTCATTTGGTTTTATTACCGTAGGGGCGAAGACCTGTCTGTATTACCAAGAACTGCAAATGTATGGGAGGTGGAAAAGATTTAGCACCACATTTTTAACGGGCCTCAAGGATTGTTCGAAGTGAACGTGCCATTACAAGGATATCTGTACTTAATTGTAAGTGACTTCGGGTAAAGGAAATACTTTGTCAGAGCAGCTAATGCTAAGCTAAGTCAGGACAAACTAGGACAAACCATTAAAACTACATCAAATTCCTTTCATAATGTGCTTAATTTCCTTAATGTAAGCTAAGGATCATCTTAACGAACATATTACCCACCACAGACTCAGGAAACCACCCCAAATCCCCTCAAATCTACTTCAACATTAGCTAAAAATACATAGCATCTTCACAAACACCAGAAAATATAGTTCATATTATTTTTCTCCATCATCGTGGACTGGATTACATTATGTTTTTGGCTAGATGCTTTGACTTTTACCTGAGTAAAACTTAGACGCAGTCTACTCATACTTTAACTTAAGTTAAAATTCTCAAACCCCTGATTTCACTATATCAAAAGAGCTATTTCTATTCCACAAGAAGCTTTGGTCATCCCTTTAAAGTTGGGATGTTTTGTAGCTGATCATGCATAAATGAGAGCGGCTTATTCATCTGTAGCACAAGAAAATACAAAGCCTGCCAATCGACCTAAATCGACAGAGCACGGTGGATTCTGCGAGACGAGTGAATCGAATCTGTGTGACTGCATGAGCTGCCAAAGTCTTGTGTAAGAAAAAGGAAGGAATAGAGGCCATTTGAAAGTATCTGTAAAAGAAAATGCATTTATGTACGAGAACTCCTTTGTCTTTGTCTACAACAAACACTTTGTTGAAAAAATAAAGGACACGCAAGAGTCAAAGAAATGAAGCTGAGCGTGAGTACAGTATGTCAAATTCTTTTTTTTTGGTGTTACTTTTCAAGAGCCGAGTGCGAAGATCAATATGCATACTCTCGAATGCGTTTCAAAGAGCGTTTTTATCAAAATAAATGTAATCTTTTAACTATAAATAAATGCACCGCAGGGCATTTCTAATCTTTGTCTCGCACACGTCAGTCTTGCAAAGTACTCGCAAAGTGCAAAATAGGTTGTGTTTAAATCAATAAAAGCATGCTTCTATACTGGGACGTGGCACCTAACAAACAAACCTGAATCAACGCAGAGAGAGAAACTTGGGAAAAGAAGAAAAGAACGTAACAGACAGATTATGCGCACACCACTCACCTCATCCCATGGGTACGACTGAGTGATCTCGTTTTCAGGAGTTTAAACATTTCAAATGAATGAAAACACGCCTCACTTTCTCTGTTTTAATTCCTGAGAGAAAAAGCAAAAGATTCCTCGCTGCTTTAAAAAAAAAAAAGTTTTCCTGTCAAGATATTGAGCAATTGAAAAAGTTGAAAATTGCTTAACTTATTTTGATGAGTTGTAAAAATGTAAATGTAAGCAATGTAAAAACATATGTTGTCATAACTTATTGATCATATGATTTTTTTTTTACAGTGTACAAAATTCTGGTCAAAAACCTCATAACTCCATTTGAGCTTGATTTTGGTAAAAGGCTGATAATATAATGACACATGCAAGCGTCTAATGATATATAAAGCCACAATATCGACTTTGGCCACACAGTGTTTAATTATTCATTTTTTTTAAATATATATATTTTTAATTTCCTGAAAAGTAGTGTTTTTGGAGGTATGAGGTTTCCATCTGACAATATACAATGATGCCTACTTGTTTTATTTTTTATGCTAGGTTTATGCTTTTTTTTAAAGTAGTATGCTAAGTTGTACAAAATGTACAATGACATACATTTCAAATAGAAGGTCAAGTTGAGTGCAGTGCATTGTGGGATACATAATTGCGCACATTGTGCTGTATTTTTCACAAAACTAGTAGTAGGTCATCAATAACTTGAATCGTTTGGAAAAAAGGTGCATACTTTGCACAACTGAACTCAAGTAAATTAATAATCTGCATTGTAATGAAGACAAAACGATAACACTTTAAATTGGGCTTTGGGTTGTCTAAAATGGCCCATTAGAATTCCACTATAAAACTTCACCTTCATTTATATATGAAAAGTAGATAAAATGAACACTGCAAATACTACCATGCAATCAATTTTTCCAATTTTCTATGATGGTAATGGAAGAAGCACTCTGAGACCAATTTATCATAGAGGGCAGCATAAAACAAAAGGCATAATTTTCCCCCTTAATTTCCTTATAGAATACACATAAACCATAAACAAAAGTGATTTCTTGGGAATGTACCCTTTTAACTTTCTTAAATATTTGATGAGTCACTAAGAACAAAAAAGAAAACAAAGAAAAGTTAAGTCAGCTCATTGCCACTGGTTATCAGAAATATTATAGATTTTCTGCATTACATTTTGAGAAGAACAAAGCTATGGAAAGAAGTAGGACTGTTTTCTCATGAGAAAATCTGTGAGCTTTACAGGTACAATACTGAACAGATAATGTTATGTTCTTCAAACACATCCACAAAAACATTGCTATTTGCAGTTAGATTTGACTATGGAAACTTCTTTCCTCAAAGTAAAAAGTAAAAACATGTATTTGTGAGATGCCTCAAAAATAAATCCACAGCGTACACAGCAATTGTGAGATATAAAGTCATTGGGAGATACAAATTTGTTAGATATAAAGCTATAAATATGAGGGGAAAAAATGCGCAATTACGAGAAAAAAAGTACAATTACCTTTGCTGAAATATACTTCCATATTTGGCATAATGAATTAAGGTGAAGAAGAAAAAAAAACTAATTGAAAGAAAGAAATGCAAAACAGATCTTGGCTTTAAAGATGCATATTGCAGGGGAAATGTGGTTTTGCTAATTTTCATAAGGTTGTCTAATGCTGCTGGTCTGCAATATGAAATTCCCTGTTGGGCCGTGTTATTGCTTTTAATTGGCTAATTCATTTACACTAATTCACTTACACTAGCGTAATATTCCGTAAAGTCTGCACACATTCGCACGACCGCACACACGCTCTCTGACTTGAGTGAAGCCCTATGTCGAGACTCCACAGCGACTCTCCTGAGGGCATTTTTACCCAAGAGTTAATTATACGTGAACTTGTGGGCTGAATGTTAAACAGAGTTGAATGAGTTCTTTCTTGGCTGGAGTGTTTGGTTTGTATTGGCAATCCATCTAAAATGGTGCATGTTTAAAATCAATAAGCTCCAGTAATCCCGTACACGACCAGCCCACCATGTTAAAACGGACGTCCAGTAGATTGCTATAGAGAGTCAGCCATGTGTCAAACTTGTCAGCTTAGCTTAGCATTTCGCTGTAAAGAATCAATAAAGCAAACCACAAAGGAAGAGCATTTTTAAAAATGTACTTGCTAACTCATACAAGGAAAAAATTGACATGCTAATAAAAAAATAAAAAAAAAACATGAATCAGCAAAGCTCTTGCACACTAGTTCCCCAGTTTGAAAACATCATTGTTATAATTTCCATTTTATCACTCATTAGAATTGTCCACGAGAGTCTTGTGTTTGTGACATGCTAATTTTTTTGCTCGTAAATCCTCAGCTGGTCTGTTCGGGGAGAGCATTTTAATATCATCCCATTGTTGCCAGGTTTTAAAGAGCTCTATATGTGGTAGCCTTTCAGCTAAGCAGCTTACGCTAATTGGTTCTGGAAGCATTGATGCTTAAACTTAATGAATGTCGTCAAAACTTATGCTGAAGTATGGATGGAAATCCCCAGGGTTTAAGTTGAAATGAATCAGGCTGTTGTTGCAATGATATGAACTAAAGTTTAAGCTTAGCCTGCTTAGCTCTTCATTAGTATCTCCTGCTAGAAAATGCTGCTATGTAGCTGCGAACATGCATAGCTAATTTCTATCATGTCTCAACGTGTCATTCCAAGCAGGTCGTAAGATGGACAGGTTGCGACATAAACATGGCCAACAAGCTAACTAGCTTGCTAGCTAGCCAGGAAACCAGCTTCCATGATCCAAAACATTAGCTAACTTAAAATGGATTTTCCCACAGGGTATTAGCCAATGCTACCATATGCTAAGTTGCTGTACTTGAACTTGACGCTAGCGACACCAAAATAATCATGGGCTTGATTCCCAGGGAATAGACATATGGATAAAATAGATTGGTGAATTAAGGTCAGAACTGTTGGATAGAACCAGCTACCAAATGAATGAATATAAATGTACACTAAGAGATTACAATTTAATTTGATATTCATTTAAAAAAAAAGGACTGCAGATCCAAATTTCATTCCGTGAAAACACTATATATATACTTTAAAAGAATACTTCTCTGACACTGCATGTTATTTACAACTGAATGAAAATATATTATATTTTAAATTCATACTAAATGCAATTAGATAAAGAGTGCATGAAAGTGTACTCTCTTTAGTGGCCTTATTTCATTTGTATGACATAATCTGCAAGTACAGTTTTTAAAAATATACTTTTAAGATTTGAAGTACACTACAAGAGCACATTCAGTACAATTAAGGACATTTCTTTTTCACAAGGACACCCACACATTAAGTTACAGATCACATCTAACCCCCCAACCCATTTCAAGGTTTTTCCCTTGGTGACAAATGGTGTGTGTATCGTAACACCATCTGTCTGCTATTAGACCAATGCTGGGGGTATCATTGCTGATGAAGTCTGTATAAGGTGACAGCCAGGCAAACTGTTTTGGGACCGTCTGAGGTGAAGAGAATGATGGGATATACTCACACACCTAGCATGGCATTTCAACAAGACATCCAGTACGTTACAGAAACGTGGATCAAAGACAACCCATGACAAATGCACAAGTGGATGTAATTTACCACTCCCTGAGGTAAATAAAAAAAAAAAAGGTGTGATGGGGTAAGATGTTAAATAACGTTTAACACTCATGAATGCTTCATAGGCTGCGGTGACATGCAGCTAATCAGAAACATTTACGATTTTTTATATTTTGCACTGCTGTAATCTGTTATTATAGCATATCCACTGACAGTTACCACCTCGCCTCATTAAATTAGACATCATTCAGTCCTAGCCCTCAACACATCTAATTTAACCAAAGCTGCCTCTCAGCTTTTCGTCAATGCTCTTCGCCTTGAGTGTGACGATTAGCTTAGCTGACAGTCAGTGACAGCTTTTGTCAGTTTTTTAAATTCTTAAGCTGCTTGACAGGTACTATTCCGGTAGTGTCCTTGGTTGAGTTCCTGAGCTAATCATAAAACCTGCCTTCTCATTATTCTCTGCCTTTCAACACATGTATATAAGTGTGATGGAAGACGCTTGCTCATACTCATCTATAATGCTGCCACAGTACACATGCAAACGGCAATATTTTGATCACTTCTGTGCTGTTTGAAAAGCACTCAGCTCACCTCAGCTACTCGGTATTGCTGAGTCAGGCTTGTCCAGCAGTGATGGACCAGGTGCACCTTAATGGCGAAGGGAGGGTGTCTGAAGCTGGAGATGGTTTGTTTTCCACTCCACCCACTTGGCTGGATGACATGTTTCTAGGTCCTGTTCAAGGGTTGGATGCAGTAGTCTGGAAGACTGGATAATGATCACTTAAAGCTAAAAGGAAATGGTCTGGAAATGGATTCAGAAAGAGCAGTAGACATTTCAAATAATCCAAAAATAAGAGTCCACTTTTCAAATGTGGTTCAAAAAGGTCAGGAGAATTATGAACTGTTACAAGCGAGAAGGTCTAGAATACCTGAAGAAAGTTTTCCATTAGTATTCCCATTCATCTCAATGGCTGCTGCTCAGCTACAACATTATCTCCCTGAAGTACACAGTTTGAAAGCAGCCATTTATATGTGGCGTACAAACATATTTATTTTGTCAGATTACACAGGTATTTCTGAATAGCCATCAATAAAAAAATAAAAAATAAAAAAAACACCTTGGCCTCTGCTAACCAGGCAAACCTTGACAACTATGCAAGAACTTCTCAAGTTAAAGAAGCAAAGAGATTATGTGAAAACTTGGGAATCAATTAAGTAATTATTTATTTCTTCATCCATTTTCATCCAAAGGATCATCATGTCTTAAAAGCTGTTTTTATTAGCATAAAAAGGCTCGCTATTGTCAGAGACCCATTGTAGTACAAATGGATGTCAACATCTGACATTTCTCTCCAGACTAATGATTTGCCTTTCAAACAAGGAAATGATGGTACGCCTTGAGCCCTTTATTTATTAAGCTCTCAAACCTTAAATGTGCTTCTTTCTTGTCATATCAAACTGTCTCTGACCGAGACTAAGTCAAATCTAAATGAGAGGGTTGACACGGTGTATTGAACACTGCAATTTAGCCTTAACAAAAGCCTTCTTACACAAAGTAAATCATTCATGATAACAACTCTGATCGGAAATCTGGTTGAAGTCCCTCTGTTGCTACGTCACGTTAGCCAACAATCACAGCCCTGTCTTGGTGATCAAGTGTGACTCTTAAACTTGCATTTGAGTTCTCTGACTGTGGTTGTTAACGTGTGATAAATTTACTCCATGTTATCTTTTAGCCACACAAAGGTGCATCCAGTCCAGAGACGGCTTCATTTGCGTCTGAGTAAAATATGCATATCTCCATTGTGCAGGAGAAGGTCTGCAGCGTTCCCAGAATATGCCACTGTAATTTGGGAAGTCTGGACGAAGCCGTAACCCCATTTCTTAGAGGAAAATAGACTTACCGTAGCCTCTAACGAAATCAGAGGTGCTTCTCTCCATGTCAGAGCCATTCTGTTACTGAGAGCTTTCTTTAACCTGTTAACTCAGGGCAGAAGGAGAGACGAGACTGGAGGCGGGAAAGAGGATAATTAAGCTGTGAAGGGTTAGAAACCAGAGCTAGAGTAAGAACCATCTATGAATAGACCTTGTTACATCTTTTGGGTTATTAAAGTAAGGGAACACAGGCTGTGATAGCGGTGGCCAACCTTAAACAACTGAACAAGCCTGCATTTTTGGATGCATGTCTTACCAATAAGCTCATATTATGCAAGTCCTAAAACCTTCACATCTTGAAGAAGCATGAAATGCTGTCCGCAACTCATTTTACTTTCAGAATCTGAGGGAAACAATGTTCTGTTAGGGAAAAAAATGTAGGTTGTGACTTGATTTTATTTATCAGGAATTTATTAGATTGTGTTACATTCCATCTAGGTTCCATCTAGGTAGATGAAGACGAAGGGTTGAAAAGTTCTGCTGTTGCCCGAAAAGTTGTTTCAGAGGTCAAACAAGTTATTACCTTAAAAGGAAACTGGAGAATCACACACAATAAGACCAGGAAGGTGTTTAGAAAGTCTGTAGAGTCCATTTTGATTTCACGTTGAGCATTTTACCCAATTGCACTGCAGTAGATGAAATACAAATGTGATGGTGATCATTACCATGGACATTTCTGTCAAGAATCCTGATTTTACATGGTCATGGGGTCAGTGAGAACCATCAGGCCAATGGAAGTAGACCTCATCCCGTCCTTTTTCAATGTATTGCTCAGAAAGGTCAGAAAGCTAGTGTACTCAAGAATAGTAATCCTACTAAATGGTTTATTATAGTTCTCACAAACAGCGATTACAAAAGGACAAGAAAATGTGAATACCAGTGAGCTAGTTCTAGTGTACAACTCCAATAATAAAGTCTCAAATCCTCATGAAAATTAATATATTTTGGTAAGATGTAGCGGCTAGCACTAACTGATGTGCTAGCCATCCCAACGCTGTTTGCTCAAATATCCCATTGCGTCTAACGGGAGGGAAAAAAGTGTAATTTAATTAATTTCTGCAATATTTGCTCTCTAAGGGCAGGGTCCATATGTTTAGCCATTTATGGTTGGAGCTAGGAAGAGTGGAGTGGGGGCTTTTCAGTTGCAAAGGAACATTCGGCCCTCCTACGCAGCTGTTAGCGCCGGTTTTGACGCAGGTCATCCGTTCCTCTCAGCATCCTTGGCCTGGTGCCAGAGTATATCGGCTGTCCTCACTATCAAAGTGCACCATCTCACTCGTGCTCATCTGCCGCCATTGCTTTGGCTGCCTGGAGGTCAAACAGAGTGCAATGCAAGCTGTATAGAAAAGTAACAATGTGCAAATGTCACCATGGTAAGCTTGTTTCATTGCAGGCGCCTTTAGGAAGTTGCTATATGTCTATTAATTGCACATTGTCACATATGAGCACATAAGTCTTGGTCTATCTATCTATCTATCCATCCATCCATCCATCCATCCGTTATTTCATACATGATAAAAGTTTCCATATAAAAAATATTTCTGTCTGCCCTTTTGTTCGCAGAAATAGTGAAACATTTCAAAAGCAGTCATGGCAAGGTAATGATGTCATGCTATACACACCAGTGATGGCTTTGAATGTCTGGAAAAGAAAGAGATTTTAAAGCCTTGCTGTGAGAGAGAGAAAAAAGTCAGCTCTGTCTCCTCTAGCATATCAGTATTATACACTCTTGGGCTTAGAATATATTAAAATGGATTTGGGAATCATGATCCAATCAAACGAGGCAAAGCTCATGAATGAACACTGGATTCAGGAGTTTTATGATGGCACACACCATAGCCCTAATTAGCACTCAGGTTGACAATCCATTTGAATGGCACATTGATCCCTATTAAGGGATGTTGAAATTCCCAACATTACTTTCCATTCCAACTAGCCCCTAGATACCATAGAAATGTATGCTTTATAAGGCCCAATTTGTGACATACAAAAAGAGAGAAAACATCAGAATCCGACACTCTACCAGATGGAATTGTCTCTGGAACCATGGTACACAAACATGCTTGTGCATACTGAATGGAAAAATAAATAAAATAAAATCAATTACTTAAATTAAAATCACTCACTGTTCACTTGTCTTTTTGCGGCTATAGGAACGATAATTAGCGTTAAAGTCTACTCTGCTTTGTAGACAGCAGGTGGGAAATAAATTAGAATCGTGTAGCTGCGGTGATCTAAAAATTGATCAGCTCCCACCGCCAACTGTGCGACATAAATACAAGCTTAGCAGAAAAAAAATACACAGCCATCAGACCCAGCAGAGGAATATACACCATAATCTGGAACTTGCAACTGTGGCGTTTCTAGTCCCTGAGGTGGCACATTTTCCGCGAGTAGCTCATCCTCCACTCAGGAAAGACACACTCAGCTGACCCCAATATCGGAGAAGCGCTGCCCGTCCAGCAGGTCAGCCACACAGACGGCGAGTGGAAGGGGCAAAGGTCACAGCCAAGATATAGTGCACAGAATTCTGTGCACCATCTAACCTCAGTTAATATATCAGGCCTCATCATATATTTGTCTCCAAACCAACAGAAATTGTATGTAAAATAAATACAGGTGAGATTTTATCCATCGGGAATGGACTGGATGACCTGCTCACCTGTCTGTCTGTCTGTCTGTCGTCTATCTAAACTGTGGTTATAGCAGCTTAATCTCACAGGAAACCAACAGTTTGTTGCCAAAAAAATTCTATTTACAGATACGGGGAGCACCCAAGGCTGCGGGGCTGAAAGCGATGGATATATACCAGGTATAATGTGACGTCGAAAAATTGTCAGAAAATGTACAAACGATATGAATTAGTCACAATTCGCCAAAATGTTACGAACTGCTATGAGATTTTATTGGTTGTAGCAAAGGGATTTGTGATGCCAGTCAAACTGAGTGTAAGTAATTCAAATTTGATACAAGTGATCACAAACACTACAGTTAAAATAGCATGCACCGGCAAAGCATGCTGTTGTAAAGTGACTGAACTATTTTCTGAGCCAGGAAAGCGGTGACTAGTCAATGTGATGAGACATTCATATTTATTTTTATTTACATGTTTGTCCAGTCAACCTTGTTAGTCAGGTGAGAAGGTTAATCGAATGATTTCCTCAGAGACGTGACAAATTGCAGTTGGCATTTCATATCAAAGCCTCTCACATAACATGAGCCGAATCTTTTTAAATTAGTACGAATAAGAATTCTCAAGTAAACAGATTATTGTCCGACTTCGGCGTGCTAACAGAAGTAATGCCACCTGCATGATTAAATCTGACATTTTCGCTGACATTTATAGAAAGAAACACGGAATTATTACTATCACTGTTATTATGTTTGAGATTTAATACTTCTTTGTTTGTATGGTACCTGGTTTCTCAATAAAAGTGTTGTGGAAAGACTCACTGTAAGGTGGTGGGAAGTCATGTTTGTGTTTTGGTGTGGTTAGATGAGTTTATGAACAGCACCATATATTTTACAGACGCCGAAAGCAAGTAGAAATTGGCTTTAGAGAGCAAATAATGTGGCTGGCAACTTTATGAAGGACTGCAACATATATAATAACCACAACAAGCAATAGTGTGATTTGCATAATTATATATAGTAATGAGCCATTTAAATTAAGAACATATGGATTTCTAACAACTACATGTCTTTTAACAACGTTTACCACTTTCTATCTCGAGCTTGCCAGACTGTGAAAGTGCTTTTTAGTTTTGTGTGCTATATGCATCAGACAGTCAAGTGGACTGTGGGTGGTTTTTGTGGGCGTGCCATCTGAGAATTGCAATTTATTTAGCCCAGAAAAAAAAAATACTGATTACACCGTTTTGTGCCTAACGTAGACGCCTGTGTCTTTCTAAGAAAAGTTTTCATACAGAACATACAAACCTCAAGTTGCATCCCTCAAATAGAAGCAGGCAATTAAAAATGTCATTTTCCTCATTTTCCTTTTCTCCACCTTGCTGATTGCCAGATCAAAGTCACTCAGCTGCTGCCTAAGGCTTGGGCCTAAAAGACAGAGACACTTTAGCATAAAGACTCGTCTGCAGTCATGATCATTACCCCACATAACGTACAATCACACCCAACCTGGGAGTGCGCAGATAAAGGTGCCTGGTAATTTGGTGTCTTCCCTTTCACTTCCATTTCTCCGCCTGTCAGCGCAAGCTGGCAAAGGAAAGATTGTTTCATTAGTGTCCGGTCCCTCGAGCAGTCAATCAGGAATTTTAGTTGTTCCCCTTTTCTTTTTTAACTCTCAACTGCGAGTAATTGGTATTAGCATTGTTAACAGTCACTCACGTCAGCTGACTAGCAGTGTTTTATATCTAAATACTTTTTGCAGAGCAAATACTGCCTTAGGGAAGATGTTTCGAAGAGAGGTGACAACTGAATAATGAATCTGTCAGGTGTTGTTTATTTTTAGATGTCATTTTGCTCATAAACTTTGAGAGGAATCATTAGCAGCTAATTCGGCTAAATAGACTGCTTGCACTGCTTGTGAAGTAAATATTTGCTTGTAATTTCAAATACAAACTTGTGGACTTTACTAACCGCAAGTAGAAAACCTAGCAACACGCTAGCAGCTACATGTGCTAAAAACACTACTCACAACACATTAGCAACATAGCAGCTATTTTTATGAAGGAAAACACTAAGTTATTTCTTAGTAGGCCTACTTACTGCGATTCAAATGTCAAATGGTAGGACATTTTAAAGAATTCACGGCCCACACTGTTTATTAGCTTGCTGCAGCATGCGGAGTTGTCTCTCTGCACTTTAATCAATGCTATCTATATGTACTCTTTTCTTTTTCAGGCCCTTTGTTGCCAAGTTGCAGGTCGTCTCCGCTGACGCTTTTAATTGATTTTACTGCCGGCAGAAAAGAGCACAATAGGCCGACTTGCACTCTAGAGAAATCGAATGTAATATAGTGCAAATGTCCCTTCAAGAGCCTCAATCAGAGATGCCTCTGGCGTAGACGAACTGTACACGATCAATACCGATCCTTCCTCAAAAGGGTCTCTGTTTCCCGCACAAATACACAAAACACAATCGCTGACACGCAAAACTATTTCCTAAGGGCAAAATTAGCACAATCGTGCAGCTAGTCAGAAGCAGCTCACATTCGGTCCAAGTATTTTTTGTGACAAATTCTTAATATCAAATTCATAAAAAAGGGTTTATGTTTCATATAAAGATAATCTTCAAATAAATAAGGAGCCTCAAAGAGGCACAGGAAATATTGTTTTCATTATTTGTTATTGCACTGAAGGTAATGCCATTTGGGCAAGAGCACTCGCACTTTAGCTGGCGGACAAATATTGCACATATTGCATTTACAATTACTTATCGAGAATATAAAAATCAGCTTTCAAATCTTGCGTTCATATGCTGAACCTTTCAAACGGATGTGGCTGTTCATAAAAGATAGAAAGTTGTTTTGTCTTGAATAATCAATTAATCTATTTTCAATTGAGTTCATTTATTTACTTCAACTCCTCTTGCATCTATGCTAACTGACTTTATTCTCCATTATCAGAGCTGCAAGAAGGCAAATTCTTTACGTCATTCATATTAGAATTGACTGATTTATGTCCAAATTAGACCTTTTCAATGAATCATTTAAAAAAAAACGTATCTAAACGATTTATCAATGATTTGGTCTCAGTGGTTCTGCACCTTTCAGATTATGTTTGTATAATTTCTTTGCATAATTCGTTCTTAGTGAATCCTGAAGAGTCAGACTTTCCTTACTACTGAGTCATACACTGAAAAGACAGTTAAGTAGGCCTATTAGCATTATTGTTTTCTTTATCCTTAACTGAACTGAATTAAAAGTGCACACTTTATCACTTACTGTATAAATGAAACTCTTTAAAAGATTATTGCAGCCAATTAAAAGTTGTTTTGTAACATACGTTATTAGAGTATCACGTTTCAGTTATATTTGCCCTAACATGTCCTCAGGGACACGCATAATACTGCACATGGAAATAAGTGCAAATAGCAGGTTAGAGAGGGAGATATATATAATGAGACGGTGCGAGGCTGGCGGCTAGCAGACCAACCCTGAAGGATATTTCTCTCCGCGTTTTAAAGAGCCAAATGCAGAAATTTCACAGGGTTTCTGTGCAACCTGCAGGGCAGAGTTGGGAAGACTTCGGAAAACACCTAGTCGCGTATCCAACGCCAAACACTGCTGATGTGTCGACTCCAGGAATAATAAGAGGTCTGTCCTCATACTCGTTACTATGTCACATTAACACTTTAAAACTTCGCATGATAAACATTGTTTGCAGATTATAAAATGTTTCTCTCAAAGTATTGACACTAATATAGCCAGAAAACAGTCTTTTAGCGAACGAAACAAGCTGGTTTTAGTCAAACACGCAGCATTTAAATTTTCCCGAAGTGATGAGGGAAATGGCATGGAAGAGCTCACATGGGATTGAGCAGCTGGTCTTTACCACACTTCTGTTTAAACGTGCTAATTTATTCATGTTGAGCTGAGGGAATACTATAACAATTCCTATACAGAGGCTTTGCGTTGTGAAGGAGCTATTTCACATCTTTCTTTCGCGACTTTGACACATTTTGTGGAGCGCCGGTTGTAAAGTGTAAGTTCGGTTGGGACTTGTTATGTAGCCTATGATTTATTGCAGTTTTCCTTGTGTGAAATTACATCATGCCATCCCGGCGAACGCGATTTCACCACGTGCCAACATCTTTGTTGATCCTGGAACAATATTCCATTCAACCAATCAGATTTGAGGGACAGGTTTACAGTTTATATCATGTTTGGGCTTACAATAAGGGTTTATACTTCTACATTTCCACATTCACCTATCATGTCCCTCTGATTTTAGGGATAGGGTTAGGTTTAAAGGTAGGACTAAATTTTCAGACAGTAATGTTTCAGGATCAACAAAATATGTTGTCCCAGGAACAATTATCAAAGATTAATGAGTTTTACTCATCACATAGTGTTTGTGCTACAGACATCAAATAGTCCAGCATGTTGAGAAGTGTGTTATTACTTTTATAAGTGATCAGACATTATTTTTGCCTGACAGACAATAAAATAGATTCAAAATATTATAGACTTACATTGAAGGAAGGACCTACGAAGCCTTTGAGTAAAACCTAAAAAAAGTTAATTTTAAAAATAAAACCACTCTGTGAGAAGATATGAGATATAAAGTCATATTGGGAGAAAAAAGCACAATAGTGAGCTACAAAGTCATATTATTAGACCTCGTATGATGAGAGATAAGTCATAAGTATGAAAAAAGTCATCTTATGAGATGTGTTAATTTTGTGAGCTATAAATATTTAAATATATGATGTCATATTTTGAGATATATAATCATATTGGGAGAACTAGTCACAATAGTGAGATATAAAGTCATATTATGAGATAAGTCAATAATTAGATATTTACATTTATTAATTTAGCTATATATAGCGATATTTCAAATATAAATGTCAAATAGTCATATTTTGAGACAAAGTCAATATTTTGATATGTGAAGTCATAGTGGGAGAAATAAAGTCACAATATTGAGATATCAATAGTCAAAAGTCAATACTGAGATTTTAAAAATTTTTCATTTTTTTGTGAGATATAAAGTCATATTTTGAGATGTAAAGTCAATATTTAGAAATGTAAAGTCACATTTGGAGAAATAAAGTCACAATGGTGAGATATAAAGTCATGTTATAAGATATAAAGTCATAAATGTCAGATGAAAAGTCATAATTGTGACTTGTGAGATATAAAGTAATATTGGGAGAAATAAAGTCATAATTGAGAGATGCGAGATATGAAGTCATATTGGAAGAAATAAAGTCACAATTGAGAGATATAAAGACATATTACAAGAAATGAAATCCTATAATACGATATAAATCTCCATCTGTGAGATATAAAGTCATATTGTGAGCTATAAAGTCCCAATTATGAGATACTTTATTAAGTCATAATTACAAGAAATTGGGACTTTTTAACTCTGAGGCAGAAACGGGCTTCCATGTGGATTCGAGTCATATCCCGAGGCCAGAATATCATAGAGACTCGGTGGCAATATGAACATCCTAGCAGCAGAAATGAGTTTTGCACAGTTGTTTTTTGCAGAAAATATAAAAATCTACTTTATTATAAATTTTCACCATTAGTTGAAATTATTTGCTTATGAACAACAGAACGAATTTCTTTCAGAAGAAAATGACACACTGCATCACCCCCACATTGTTTCATTTCTCAAAGATTTTACCTTTTCTCCCTCTTCTCTTTTTGTATTTGTCTCTTTTTAAATCTATATCGTTCCGGGAGCAACCTGACAGGTTTGTTTTCGGGTGTGTTTATAAAGTAGTTTAGTGTGTCCTATCGCTGCTCTGCATTATGTGTGTGTGTGAGGCAGAGACGGAGAGGTGTTTTAGAGCTGAGATAGCACTGTGACAGATGTTTGCCTCTTTTTTCAATGACACATTGGGTTATGTTCTACGTCTCTTCCACCTGCTCTGCTGAAACGTCTCTCAGTTTGAACGAGTCAGCATATGTCGGGCCACAGAACCTACAGAATGTGTTTTAAAGGGTAAAAGACCATCAAAATACCCTTGTTGATAAGAACTTCTCCCTGATAAACTGTATTTTTTGTTTCTTTGGCGCAAAAAGTTTGCTAAACTCAGTCCAGAGAACCTGTAAAAGAGGATTGTGATTAACAGTTTTGTCTCAGATATTGCTCCTAAAGATCATTAGGAGAAATAATTGAGACAACTGTTGATAGAGTAAGAATATAGAGGAATAAAATGAATGTGGATAGCAACTCTTTAATGAAAAATGCTTGTAATAAGATTTGATATTTCATTGTAGACTTTGGTCTCTTAGCAATTCTGAGCACATTTTGAGACACTGTTGAGATTTCTTCTGAAGCTCTGGAGACTAATTTTAGATTATTGAGGGCTTTGTTCTCTTGGTAATTCTGAGCGCATTTTGAGACATTGTTGAGATTTCTTCTGAAGTTCTAGAGGAGACAAATTTGAGATTATTGGGCCTCTTTCTTTTCGGTCTCCTGGCAAATCTGAGCGTATTTTGAGACACTATTGAGATTTCTTCTGAAGCCCTAGTCCAGAGGAGACAATTTTGAGATTATGGAGCCTTTTTCTCTTTGGTCTCCTGGCAAATCTGAGCACATTTTGAGACACTGTTGAGATTTCTTCTGAAGCTCTGGAGACTAATTTGAGATTATTGGGGCCTTTTTTCTCTTTGGTCTCTTGGCAAATCTGAGCGCATATTGAGACTATAAAAATTTGCTCTGAAAGGTCTAGAGGAGACAAATGTGAGATTATTGGGCCTTTTTGTTTTTGGTCTCCTGGAAAATCTGAGCTCATTTTGAGACACTATTGAGATTTCTTCTAAAGATCTGGAGACAAATTTGAGATTATCGGGGCCTTTGTTCTCTTGACAATTCTGAGCGCATTTTGAGACACTATTGAGATTTCTTCTGAAGTTCTAGAGGAGACAAATTTGAGATTATTGGGCCTCTTTCTTTTCGGTCTCCTGGCAAATCTGAGCGTATTTTGATACACTATTGAGATTTCTTCTGAAGCCCTAGTCTAGAGGAGACAAATTTTGCGATTATGGGGGCCTTTTTCTCAGCGCAAAAACCTGAGAAGTTGGAAAAAGTCTCACCATAAACACCATAAATAGCTGTATATTCCAAATAAATAACACCATAAACTATTGATATATTCCAAATAAATTAATAACACTGTAAATGAGTTGCCAATATATAATTACCACTGTAAAATAGTGGTATATTTTAAATACAGTAAATAAATAACACTGTAAAATAGTTTTATGATTTAATTCCAACATCTATGAAACCTTGACTCCCTCTGGAGAAGGATGAAAAATTTTCATTTTGGTTGAACTATTCCTTTAGACAAATGCATTTAGATACGAACATCATACATTTATCCATAATCCTTAACATCCATCACACCTACTGATGCCGTATGATTCAGTCTTGTCAACATTTACTCACTTAACTTTGAACACTTGCGCAATTTAGCACTAAATCAAGCCTTGCTGATCTACGCCTGTCACGGACAGGTGACACTTTGATAAATGAATGATATGCCCTTCACCTTAAAACATTGAAGGGAACATAGAAAGTGAGAAAAAAAGGGAATGGGAAAGAATGCCAGAGGTGTGCCTTTATAAATGATGGCGGTGGGAAGCCATTAGTTGGATTTGATCTGAGCTGAGAGGCAGAGGTTTTAGGCAGGAGACAGAAAACCAGAGAGATGATCGATCTGACGAGAGGGGTCGTACATCAGGGGGAGAGAGTGTTTCTGCAGGTTTGAATGATGATGTGAGATAGTTACGACTGAGTTCCACTCCGCACTTGGACTCATTTTAATGAAATTACTGGTTGAAGGCCCAGCTTTAAATTAAAAGCTGATATGCGGCTGCCATCACTTCTGCTCTGGTTAAATCCCATCTATATGCGGCGAGTGGGAGTTTGATGCTTCGTAACACTTCACCTCCGTCCTCTCAGATGGGCGTTGAGTGTTTCAGTGTGCTATTTTTTATCCCCATCCATTTTTCAAACTCTATTACACAGCAGGAGTCACTACTTTTTAATTTTAGCAAGCGCTCAATGCAATTCGTAAGGCGAATTCAATTCTTTATCTGACAAATAAATGGATTATCATGAGTTTTTTATGATTAGAACTGTGGCTAGTTGCACATGGTTTATTGCTATGTGACCATGCTAGCACTGACTCTAGCTATGCTAGCATATACTAATACGTTTACACTGTCTCCTAGCCAGACTAACTTGTTTTTACACCGGATTTGCTTAAAAAATTAAGTAGGATACATTTTATGTTGCTAGCAGCATGCTAACAGCATGGCATTGCGTCGGCTGTGTACCATATAGAAAAGGGGTACAAATAGCAAAATGCAGTGCAACTTAAAGTATTTGATTAAAATCAGCTATTTGAAGTGAGTTTCGGACAAATGAGATTTCACTGTGGGCTAGTCACAACATGACAGAAAAACAAACTAACAGCCTGTTTTGTTGCTTTGATTCGCTAGGCTAGGACATGGTGTTATGTATTGAAGCTTGAAAATAACAAACAAAACATCATTAGATTAAATTACTGCTAGTTTTGCATATGAACACATTCCGAACAGTTATACATTAGCATACATGCAAATGCTAAACTGTCATTATTACCCAGCAGTCACTTACCCCCCATTACCCACCTTGCTGCAAACATAACTATTTTTCACTCATTTCAGTAACATTATCATAAGTAAGCTGACCCTAATGCCATTTTTGTGTAAACAGAAAACCTTTTTCTAGCTGTCGCGGTTAGAGATGCTATTAGCAGCATTGCATTAGCAACAAAATAAACACGTTCTAGAAAATGTGTTGAGCTCTTTTGTGGTTCTGCCTAAACTACATAATTGGGAATCAAATGTAATGTTTCAGGAGGGGAGAAGATTATAAGCAGCTTATGTTTTTAGATAAGATTTTTGATTGAAATAATAATTCATATTACATAATAAAGAGCTTAGCGCCATGTTTCCTAAAAGTGACCCTCCATCTTATACAAATGAATAAACCATACTTTTTAATCAGTATTATTTAGCCTTATTGCGTAATCAATAAAATAATTACGTTGAAAGAGTCACGAAAAATAAATTCAGAAACATTCAAATCTGAATTAACCGAATCTCTTTTGTCCACTAATTGTGAACGAATCTAAAAGCAAAGGAATTAATGAAAGATATATATCTCAAGGGAAGTTCAGTTCAAATAATAATAAGAGCAAGACTGTGCTTTAAATTGCAAATAAATTCGCAATAGACAAGTACAAATGCCAGTCTGTGTGTATGAAATGAAAATCGACCCTATGTAAGTTTATAAATCAAAATATAACAACTTGCTCCACCCCTAAAACAATATTTTTTTTCTGATGACATCATCGAGGCCTCTTATTTTTAACCCCTCCCCTCAATCTGCCTGTCATATAGACTCTTCACTATCTTACTGTTTTTTTTAAAAACTTTTTTCTCTCCAACTGAACACAAGTGCCTTCTGTTCCCGAGTCTCTACCTAACTAATCATGCTGATGATGCAAACGAACCATGGTTAATGGTCAAACACTAAAAAGTGAAGGTGACCTGCAAGGACTAAAGATGAGGGGGTGGAATCGAATTCTGGTTTGAACCAAGCAATTGAACCCTGGCACTGGAGACCACCTGCAAACAAGCGAACTGTGGGAGTCTATATGTTCCCACCTACTCGTCTACTCATTACAGACTTGAATTATCAAAGTACAGTTCCCACTTCAACAGCCATACGCCCACTAAAAGAGCCGTGCTGATAGATAAAAGAGCCGTGCTGATAGATAAAAGAGAGAGAAAAAGGACAATGAGCAAAACTAAACATATTAAAATATTAATTTTGGCTGTTGGAAAGAGACGGGAAATTGAAATGGTGACATGAATCCCACCTTATCTTCCTGCACAACAGGGCGAAACGGGAAATAAAAAGAGACCTCAATTTTTCTCCCCGTTAGTTGATACACTCAACCTTTTGTCCTACAACTTGTTAGATGGTTGCTTTTGACACCGTATCCCTTCCTGTCTGTCTTTCTGCATTAGGGACTCAGAATTACCTCGCTACATTCACCTGGACTTTATTTTCCCTGACACTCAGATACCTGATCCAGTTCTGAAAGTGCTGCCTGCATCGGAAGCTGAATTCTTCTCCAAAAAGCTTTTAACCGATCTTGATTTATTCATTTATTCAGGCTTTGTTGCATCGGTATGAAGAAACTCGAATACGACTGTCGTCCCAGGTTCAACTCCAAGAGATCATATTCAATGGGATTGTAGTAGATTCTAGATCAGCACTTTTATTTCAAGAAAACCAATACGTAAAGAGAATCGACATTACAGCGAAATTTGGCATGGGATTACATTTGTATAATGTTACGCGCTGACCGAGCGGCAAATCATTTTCAAAGTTTTTGACTTAGGTAGTTGCGCAAATCAGTGTCGTCAAACATTTTGTCAAAATATATCTAGCCGTGGGAACGGAGCGAGTCTCAAGGAGGAGCTGCAGCTTTACTTTCGTTTTGTTGTTTGTTAATGTTATGATTAGTTTGTTGAACATTCGCCGGTTCCCGCCTCCTCCTTCCCTGAGCTTTTTTCAGTGACGACAATAATAAACATAATTCTCAAAATTTGACACATCGCGACTGGTTTGGACAAGGTGTACCTCTCTTTATGTAGCTCGTTTTATGAAAAGTTTAGCCAGAAAAACACATATATAGCAGAATTTTTTGTTATGATTGGCTGATTTATTCGCAATGTGCAATATTTCGCTTTCAGTGACAACTACAAAAATCAAAACTTGACGTGACTATCGGGACTAGTTAGGACAAGGTGGATAGGTCCTTTTTTTGACTTAATTCAGCTCAAAATGGGATTGTTTAACAAAATGTTGAGGAATGCATAAAAAATGACATCATAATTAAGTACGCCGCGATAAAATGCCAATTGCTAACTTATCGTAAATGTTTGAATTTTTGTCCTGCTATTCTTTAATACTGAGAACGATTTTTATAACTATATCTTTATAGTTTTCATCCTTGGTTTGAACGGGCCTTTAGTCTCTACTTATGCCATGTCATGCCTGTAGCCCCTCCCACAGTGAAATCTCATTGGTCCAAAAGACCATATACAGTAGCTGTAATTTAAACATCAAATATGTTCTAATTGGCTGTGATTTTTGTCACTTCACATCATTTCCTGTTTACCAAGGACAGATCAGTTATTTTAGGAATAGTTCACCCAAAAACGAAAACATTTACTATTTTCTCACCCTCATATCATTCCAAACCTGTATGACTTACAGTATTTACAGTTAATCCGTAGAGCAAAAAAAAAAAAAAAAAAAACGGATAAAAGTTAGGACAAAATGTAACTATAACTCACCCAGTGCAAAATAAACCCCATGTTTATCTTTATATAGTTCCAAAGCAACCATTTCTAACACTTGACACTTGCTTAATGAACGCAAACCCACAAGAACAAAACCCATTGTTTGTTCCTGTCAAGGCCGAGACAGATTCTCAATGCATGTCAAGATCTTTTCTAACATAACCATTACTAATAAACATTGTGGTTCGAAGAAAGCAAGACACAGAAATGTACCACAGAAAGCTACAAAAATGTCTCTGTTTTTTATTATTAAATATACATTTATTTACAATACACTTGTATAATTCTACCCATATAAAACAAGCCTAAAATAAGTCAGTCATTAGTGTATATTATAGTCCATAACATAGTCAGTGATTTGTCATGTTAATAAAAGATTTGGACACACTTTATATTAGGTGCCCTTAACAACTATGTGCTTACATAGGAAAATAAGAACAATGTACTTATTGTGTTCATATTGTATTGCAAAAAACTTTTACTGCTATTGAGGTGGGATACTGTTGGTTTGGTGGTATAAGTAGGCTCAACAGTGTAAATATAGATGTAATTACAGAGATTAATTACAGCTGTAATTACATGCAGGTGTTTTTTAAAGTATGCATGTACACAATAAGTGCATTGTATCAAATGATTCATTTAAATGTTAGTACATACTTAAAGACACCTAATATAAAGGGCACCAAAGATTTAAATGCACTTAGTTTAGGCAACTGACTGCAGTTTTTTTTTTCTTTTCTTAGAATCCTAGCAGACCCGTGACATTCAGCAGAATGTCATGCAACCAAGACTGTTCGGATAACAACATAAGATTTTTCTGTGAAAGGTGTTATTTGTTAGTGCTTTCTGGTGTACCGGACGCTCTGCGCTTGTTATGGAGGACGAGAGCCGTGTGCATTACGTGACAGCAGCTTGGTGAATTCTGCGAATTTCAGCAAACATCTACAAAACAGCATAACACAACTGCCACGGCTACAAACACAATACTCCGGGTCCTTCAAAAACAGCTACTACTTCATATTCCTGCATTCGGTGGAAATTCACAAAGGCTAAGATATACTAACAGGTCACACCTTTTGGAAATCATTGGAGAAGGAACAAGTTGATAAACCATATCAATAGTAGCTCATGAATATTAACTAGGCGACAACGTTCACCCAATAGTACTAAATGATTTGATGAAAAGCAGGTAAATGGGCTAGATGTTCTAGAGATTGTTTTTATTTATCAAAATTTTCTTTTAATTTAGTCAATATTTTAATCAAACTATAGCCTATTTAGGTGGTTCATGTGCAATCAGTGTTGCTATTGTTAACTAAAACCGTTAAAATGTTTTCGATAATCGAAATAAGGCTGAAACAAATACAACATACATTTTAGATAAAAAATAAATAAATAAAAATTGAAAAATATTTCTATGGCAACTAACTGAAATAAAATAAGTTCACTGTAAAAAATTATATGATCAGTAAGTTATGACAGCATGTTTTTACATTGCTTTAAGTTGAACAGTTTTCAACTTTTTTTTTGTATAAGTATACAAGATTCAGCTCATTTTTTAAGTCATTTTGATGTAATTTAAGTTGAAATTACTTACATATCCAAGTACATTGTACTTACAAAATTAAAGGCAGCAACTTTTTTTTTTACAGTGTTCTAAACTGATTAAAACTGAAAAAAATATATATAAAGAAATACATAGATATATAAAAACAAATAAAACAATTACTGAAACAAATGAAAACTGAAAATATACTAATAAAAGTAAATTAATAAATACTATAATATGATAAATACTAAAATGACCCAATATGCAAAAGGACTTACTTTAACCAAATTTTCTAGAATTTTGGGGGGATTTTTTTTTTCAATTTCAAGCCAAATCAAGCTATTAAAATACAACAATTATTTCCCAAAAAGTCCCCTGCATTTTTAATGTTTGCTACGCCTCTGGATGTACTGCGACCATTAAAAAAAGTTCCCATTTTTGTACTTCTAGTGATGTGCAGCTTAATCTAAAAAGCCTACATCACATCTTAAACTTCCTTCGAGCTGCTAAAATTGCTCGGGAAGCCGTCCCGCTTCGCGTCCGTTTCGGAGGCATAAATATCTGAGACTGAGGATTCATTACCTCCGTGAGACGCACTGAAATCTAATGAGAGGAACGGGCCAATCGTGGTACGACATTCCGGCTGGTGTTTATCCACGCTGAGATGGATTTAGCTGTAAATCGGACTCAGTTCTGAGCCCAGGGCTGTTTGAGAGAGGATCCATCAAATCTGTTCCGTCGCGGGAGTGACATTTACATAGATCACGGCTAGATAAATATCTAGCATTACTGATTCTTTGTCCTGACGCCGCTGAAAATGACAAATGAGGGGGTTGGGTGGGGCGATGATTAGATACCGCCTCGAAGCTTCGATCTGCTGCATTGTGGGTATTATCAGAGGAATCTGCACATCTTGACCCTTTCCTATACTATCCTGGTCTGAACATTTGTTTTTTATCATGTTGAGTCCGGGAACCAATTATGTTTAGATTATATCTCAGAGCGGCAAGGAAGAAATCTTAATATGATCTAAGACATATTTGAGGCTCATACGGGAAAGACCTGGCAACCTTTAAAAGGATGTGAATGATATTTTGACTCCATTACTCGGTTCCTCTGGAATATAATGCAATAGAATTAGGTCCCACCAGTACAGAATGAATTCTCATATTCCCAGTCTAAGAGTTTATTGTGGACTGGTGTGATGCACTTCAGTGTGAAAACTTCTGTTCAGTGGAACATTTTGTTCCCAGAAAAGACATTGTGGTCACGTTTTAACAGCATATGAGAATTTACACTGGTAAACATGAAAGAAAATGTACCTTCTTTGTTTGGGACATTGAGGCCTTATTTCAAGTTCTTCAGGCTTGGCAGAGAGTTTACAATGCAAAAATGTTGCTGATACCAAATTAACGTGATTTATGCAAGTAGAACATCATTTCAACAACTTTTTTTTTGGTTCTGGAACAACATATCTTCCAACCAATCACTGACCTCAGATTTTAGGGGTCGGGTTAGGGCCTGGAACATCCTTAGGGGTGTATCAGACATGCACTTTCAACAAGAAAATCTGTAAGAGCATGTGATAGAGTAATAACACCAGAAACAGATGCACCGTACGAATGAGTCTTAAACTATAAAGACAACATAAAATCTAAATTGACCCTATAACTTTCCTTAAAGACCCTATGAAATCAAAATTGGAGTTCTGTGGCTTGTAAGATCACGTCTATTAGCTTTGAGGCTGTTTATTTGCTAGCACACCTTTAAAAATGGACTAAATAAATGCTTAGCACCTCTACGCATTTCACATTTACAGTCTTCATCTACTATCAAAACAGACCAAGACTGATCTTGGACTACACATATTTGAGTCCAATAAAATCCATTAGACTGAGAATTTTCCTCCGCCAGATTCCAACTACAACTGATTATCAAAATCAGTTGAAAATCATGATTTAGCCATGAAATAGCCGAAAGCCTTTAGTTCACTGCATAAAGGACAAGCCCTTTGATACATTGTGCCTCGATTTCCTTTTTCAACAGGAAATAAGTCAGTACAGGAAAGAAAACTGCATCAAATCATTTCATGGGGTCTTTAAGGACTAGTCTAAATGGAAATTGACACTATGTAGGCCTAATTTTTTTTTAAACAAATGTCACTGGTTTTATTGTGCACATATCAATGTTTTTAACTTATTCCATATCTGATACCACTTAACTTTTCTGCTGATGTAACTAAGACCGTGTGTGGCAGGAAAAATAATACTGACCAATTTTTAAGCCTATTTTTCACAATCCAATCAAATCTTGTTGAATCAAACAAAACACAACATCCCACTCTACATTATTGTTTCACTCTGAGATATATCACATAACCATAATGAAATGGTGCCTGGTCTTTTTGAATTTCGAATGAATCATTGCTTCAAATTACTCCAAATACCAAAAAAAAAAAAACTTGCTCCGCCTCCTTTTTAGATGACATCAGCAATCCAGCCCCTCCAACCACCCGTAATACCCACTTTTCACGAGGATACAAGCATGGATACAAACAAGTCATTATTTCCTGCTCTTTCACTCTGAGATTCGTCACATGACTGTTAGGTTAAACGCATCGTGAATGCCATTTCAATTAGTCCTTAGGAAAGGAAACAAGAGTGAATGTAGAAACAGAGCAAAGGAAGGAGGAAGTGAAAGATCCCCACTGGTAACATCACCCACTTTATTTGCATCACTACATTGTGCTCGCCCGTGGCTGAACAAGACCATTCGTGCCGGATTAGTACAGCACCAGAGCCGTTTGATTGGTCACAGTCCACAGAGTGGAGACCGTCGAGTGTTTGTTTTTCTGCCAGAGTGATTCGCATGTGTGCGCACACAAACCATTCTGTAATCTCTTTGTTGTCTGGTTAAATAATTAGCCCTGAAAGCAAAAGAGTCGCTTCAAACGTTTGATTCTCCATTCTCTGCGAAGGGCTGAAGGCCATGTTTGGGAACGCTTCAGAGCTTTGAAGCCACCTGATCTTCTAACTCTTGGGAACATTTTGTCTAAAACTGCAGCAAAGAACCACCGATATGAACCCGGTCTGTTAAAATCCGCCACGCTGCTTGCGCACCACTATAATTCAACATATCAGTGTTGTGAACTTTCTTTTCCCTGAATCCTGGATGCTAAAGGACAGTGGTTGGGAGGGTGAAGGGCACTGGCTGTGTCCAAGAGGCTCAGCTGACTTCCTGTCCCCAATCCCTGTCCACTGAGTTGGCGCACAACACAGGGTCACAGCGACTCAGCGGGGGTCACGAGTTTCGTATGCCACAGGTCAGATGAAGTACTCTTTCCTGCTGTCTCTCATGGCACTGTGTAGGTCCAATTCGGCCCGGTATCGGAGTTCTGGCCTGGGCTGGTGATCTTTCTCCTTGACGGTGGCCAGCTGCCGGGTACGTTCGTGTCGATGGCGGTACAGGAAACGGGTCATCACAGCCACGGCGCAGAGGGTAATGAGCACTACTGCTGCTATTAAACCTACGAGAGACAGAATAAGTAAGTGGCGCTTGTGCCGATGCAATCGCAGAAAGTTAACTTTTTCCGTTAGTCCGAAATTCCATGGGCAAAATCCAGTCATTACAAAAGGAATGCATGATTCAGGGTTTTGCGTGATTTTGCCTGTGTTCAAGTTCTGCGCTTTGGACAATGGACCTTTTTTGCACGCAAAAGTTTCCTAATGAGACTACACCTTTTGTGTCAACTTTTGCACCTCCAAGATACCTTACCGAAAGTTGACATGATATAATTCTGTGAATATTCGTAAAAAGGTTTGATTTCATAACAAATTTGCTTTTAAAAAATTAAGCGGGAAAGTAGCACATACCTCCAATTACCGCAGAATCATTTTGGGTAGCGTTCGGAAGTTTCTTCCCTCTACTTCCTGTATCTGCGTGCTCTGTGAATAAAATGAATAAATGATATGGAAATTACATTAAATTGTACCTTCAATTCGAACGTTGACTTAATACCTACCTGACAATGTTGGCTGGTTTGTTGGTTTGACTGGTTGATGTTTTAACGTCATGCCAGCTTCCTTGGCTATTTTCATGGCGAGTAACAAGTTGAAATATAATAATAGAGCCATTATATGGAAGCTTGTTTCGGCCATTGAATAAAAAAAAAAAAAGATAATTGCGACTTTTTTTTCACAATTGCGAGTTTATATCTCACAATTCTGACTGTATAACTAACAACTGCAAGATCATATCCCGCAATTCTGATTTAATTAATCACAATTGTGAGTTTATCCCACAATTCAGCTCACAATTCTGACATTTTCTTACAATTTGCGAGTTTATATCTCACAATTCTGACTTTATATCTTGCAATTCTGATCATCTCAGAATTGCAAGATAGAGGTCTCAATTGAACGCCATGCTATCTAAGCTCGCAATTGCGAGAAAAAAAGGCAGAATTCGGAAATAAAAAGTATTCAGTAGCGGAAACAAGCTTCCATAGCTAAATCAGGTTTTTAAAGTTTGCTTTGGATAAACATTCTAAAATGTAATTTAGGGTTGACTGTAAAAATGTATTCGAAAGTGTTAATTTTCTAAGAGAAGATAACTATGCATCAATTAAATAAAATCTCCTTAAAATATACCGGACTCTGGTATGAGGAGCACAGTAATGGATCTTTATTTGATATTCAATTTCATTTAACTTGTGTGTGATTCTGGAATGTCCTATTCAACTGTTTACATATGATCTGGTACCACTGATTAATTGTAAATAAAGATGTGACTTTAACCTCACAATAGGGTTAATTTCTTACAATTTGTTGTCCGTACCCTGATCCCATTCATTTGTTGAAAACGTAAGATACTAATGGTAGCTTTACCAACCTGACAAAGATCTGGATGAAGACTTATCCGCCAGCTCTCCGCAATTTGACTCTACCAGGTTACCAAGAACGCTAACCAACGAGCTGGCTCGATTCAATATGGCCGCCTTGAGAGGAGCCAAATGGTTGAACTGAACTGAAGACAGACAACCAATGAAACCTTTCGATCCTGCCTGGAGAACCTCCTCGTCTACACCAGCTCGACCTGAGAACGATAATGAGACGGTACCTCAACTGTGATTGGTGGACAGGAGGTTTTTTGATATTTGTCCCAACAACTAGCAAAAATAGTGCTAAGCGAAAAATTCTTGCCCATCAAACTAACTCAAGTTGGCTTGGTGTGGTGAATTAGTCAGTTAAGCAATAGCCTCACACCCACAGCTTTAATCTTGGAGTTTAATTAAGCCGCCTACCTGTGACTTTCCCCAATGTCAAAGACCTTATCGTGATCAACTCTTTGTCCGTGGACAGGCTGTATTTCAGATTGGTATCTTTATCAATCTAAGAAGGAGAAGGATACAGAGAGAAAACCAGACAAAAAGAGAGAGATGGTGCGTGACATTCATAAGATTCCACAAATACTTAGATATTTTATTGGTGTGAGAGAAAAGATGTTGCGTGTTAATCCGCAACACGGTGTGAAGAATACTGATAACACCCTTGAATTTAAGCACTGCTCATAAATTCTGTGCTACCAGGGTGGATACAAAACTTCAATGTATCATCAGTCAACTCAGACTAAAAACAAATCTGATCTAAATCAATTGAGAGGAATGCGATTAAGGATGCTACAACTCTCCCAAAGCAATATCGGTACTCAATCTTGAAAAACGAGTGCAACACAATGTCATTGTAAACTGTGTAAAACTATTCAAGCGTAAATCGAATATGCATTTTCTAAAAAACATTTTTATGTAAATTGTTGCACAATGCAAAACACCTTTATTCGAGTTGTTTCAAATTGTTCATAAAACTAATTGTACATAAATTTGACCTAGACATAAAAATGTTGGTGCAAATGTTACTAAATACATTGCAAAACACGAATTGCACGAAATTGTTTGTAAAACCATTCATATGTAATTTGTCGCACATATTTAAGTTAAATCTTTGTGCAATTTTTTTTTATAAAACTTACGTAAATTGTTGCATGACTGCAACTCACATCTTCAACTGAATTTCTGTGCAATTTCTCATAAAACTATTTGTACGTAAATTGTTGCATGACTGCAACCTGTACATCTTTAATTAAATTTCTGTGTAAATTGTTCAGAAAACTCTTTAGTAAATGTTGCATGAAGGCGACCCGCATCTTTAATTGAATTTGTGCAATTTGTTGGTAAAACCATACTTGTGTAAATTGTAGCATGACTGCGACGCATACTTTTCAATTGAATTTGTGTGAAAATTTTTCGTAAAACCATTTTTATTCACAGTGTCTTGGTTTTGTTTTGGTTTTGCACTTTTCATGTGCATTATTGCAAGTTAGTTGGTTCCACAAAACATATACTATGGTGCCAATTTCTTATGAAATTAATTTTGTTGTTTGAAATATAGGCATCTCTCACCTGGACGTACATGTCCCTTCCCTCTCTATGGATCTGGACTCTGTGGAGCTCTCCGTTAGCCAAATTAAAAGACGTTGGCGTAAAGATGTCAGGCTCTTTCTCTCTGTTCAACCGATACCAAATCTGCAAACTCCCTGTGGGATGCCAATGAGACGCGAGAAAGGCAGGCAATTTGAGACATAAGTGAGACAGAATCAAGTCAGCACAACACACTTTGAATGACTCACTGATGAGGGTAATTGCTAGCTTGACCGCTGTTTTGAAATATAAGAAACAGAAAAAGATGCTCCTCTCCAATCATCACCATCGTTGTAATAATCATCTACAGACAGTTTGAAGGTAATCAACAAACAGCTTTGATTGGCTGATACAAGGCCTTAACAGGACAAAATAAAATAGAAAAACTTCATATATAATGAAATGAGAATGCAAAAAGATCCTAAAAAAAATAAGTTATATAAATTCCTATATACATTTTACTATACAATATACATCAAAGTAATGACAATATCATAGTAATCTTATGTTAGTACCATTGTGAGCCAAAATAATGGCCATGTACTGTTGATGATAGGTGTTGACTGTCAGAAGCATGGCGGGCGTTTGAGTCGTGAGGAAACTGAAAGCGATGCTCTCTCGCGAATTGCTGCTTTGGGCGAAGATAGCCGAGGACTGACGGGTATGGTTGCGCATCACGGAAAACGGTTCCTGGAAGGTGTAGGTCACCGAAGACCCGCTTTCAAAGGACACGGAAACTTCTGGAAAGAAAGAAAACACAAAAGTGTGAAAACGTTGTCGCAAATGCTTGTGGCCAGATCCTAGACAGTGATTGGCCGTGTTTGTGTTTCCCTATCAGCATATTAATGCGCTGTCGAACAAGGACACAATGCTGAATGGACAGAGGAAATGAACCATTTAACTCTAAATGAATGCAAAATTATGCTTGGACTGCAACCGACCCTTGGGCATCTCACGGTGTTCATTTACTCATAATATTATCAGAATAGAAACACCATCCCTCTAGAGTCCAATAAAGAAAATGCAAAGCCAAGAAAGTCTCATTCACAGAGAGCTGAATGGCTCGGCTGTCTGACATATCAGAGGATCAAATGTGATAAAGGCTGTATTGACAGCAGAGAGGTTTAGCATTGAGCGTGATGGGCAGGGAGGGTCCGCTGGGATTGGTCAGGTTGCAGCCCTTTGAGCGAAATTCATCCAAACAACTACGGTTCACGGTCATGGATGCAAGCCATATCGGAACAGCGAGACAAACAGAGAATAGCAGAATTGCACTGAATATCTCATGTTTTATCCTGCTCAGCTTTGATCAGGTGCAATCTGTGGGCACAGCGCTGTCTTCAGAAATCAAGGTTACCGAGCTCTTAAACGTCCTCCTTCTGGAACGCTCTTTGATACGCCGTAGAGAAGTGAGGAGGATGCCAAAGTTAAAACAAACTGTTTTTGATGAACAGCAAAACTATCGAGATTGTGTGTGAAAAATAATCCGTCAATGGCGGGGAATCGGTGAGTCATAAATCACGGAAAATTTTGTCAATCATTATGTTTGGAATAAGTACTTAATTTCGCGTTTGTGATTTCAGGTGGTATAAAATTAACAAAATTACCCATTTCTTTTACTATTTTTCACTTCCCCATAAAGACCCCCAAACAAGACAGGAAGCTTTCAGCTTTGCTAGTGCTAGTGCAACAAAATTAAGTGCAAAAAACCCCAGGAAGCATTGTTAACGCTAGTACAACAAAATCAAGCAAAAAAACTAAACAAAGCTCTGTTAGCACTAGTACAACAAAATCAAGCACGAAAAAGACAAGAAGCATTGTTAGTGCTAATACAACAAAATTAAGCACAAAAACAGGAAGCATTGCTAATGCTAGTAATGCTAGCTCTGTAGGGGCTAAAACTAAAAAATATGCGCATCATTATCGTTAGTACAACAAACTTAAGCACAAAAGGGAAATATTTTTGGGAGGGTAGTTTTGCTAAACAAGCCTGTGGCCTCATCATAAACTGGCTAACAACTTTAGTATTATTCCGAATATGTAACCTGTACAAACTTAAGGCGAGACACTGCAGGCAAAAACATCGATTTTCATGCAGTGGTCAGTTTTGAGATTTTGGGCTAGTTTACTCCTTCAATATGTGTTCTTTCAAGCTGCTATAAAGAAAATGTTGAAAATATACATTAAGATGTTTATTTTATTACATTTTGTTTACTTGCGGCAGTAAGTTTCTCCCGAATTGACCAGGAAGTTAGCATTCCAACGCCGAGATCCGTCTGTTTACTGAAGTCTGTCATGACGGGTATCGCTGTAAAGCTCTGAGTCTCCTGCACAACGCTATGTAACCCAAATATGGGCATTTCCTTTCTATCAGTAACCAATTGTGAATGTCCAAAGGGGGATTTAAAGCTAACGACGATTTCTCATTTAGAGCTACTTATTTGTGCTAAGCTAGGCTAGCGGTGGGTGCGTCAGACAGAGTTACGGCACACACGGAGATGAAAAGGGTGTGTTAGAGTTCGCTCAGAGTTGGAGTAAATCACTCCGCAGAAGTAGCAGTTCTTCGCTTTCTGAGAATATAGTTCCCAGTATGTATACGGTTAGAAGATGGCTGTGTCTCATGTGACCTTGTTATTTGTACACGCTGTGACTATTCAAATCACAACATGTAAATAGGAAAATGTTGGTGTTATTTTGTCACTTATTGGGAGCAGCATGCTAGCTGGAGCCATTTACCTCCAGTCTTTGTGCTAAGCTAGGCTAGCGGTGGGTGCGTCAGACAGAGTTACGGCACGCACAGAGATGAGAAGGGTGTGTATGGACTTATCTAACTCTGGGGGATAAGGTGAATAAGCTAAAGTCCCAAAAATTAGGCGTGTTCCTTTAAAGAAAATCCTTCCCACTGGTATTTTATGACATTGTGGTGGTGGTCGTGTGCGTGATTTTGGACCATCGTTTTTTCAGAAACCAAGTGACCGACACAAACAAAGTCATATTAGCACAAAACACTTTTAGACAAAAAAAATAACGTACCTTTCTTGCAGCTGGGTCCTCCGTAGGCAGAGTGTGTGCAGTCACAAACATAGCCGCTGCTTTTCTCGATACACTTCCCCCTGTTGTGACACAAGCTGTTTTGGCTGCTGCAGTGACCCGGGCAGCCCGAAGTGACCCCAGGGGTCATTTTAGCCCGTTCTTCAAGGTCGAGCGTCATGCCATTAATATTTAATGACCTGATGCACCCTAGAAATCCTCTCTGCCTCAATGCCGTGCCTCCTGTTGAGTGCAGACAAACGTTTTGTCGCTTTAAGTCATGCAATGCACATGCAAAAAATACATTTAAAATGAGATATGCATTTAAACCCTATTAACAACATCTGTGTTGAGGTACAGGGATATTATTCTCTTGCCGTCACTCATGGCTGTGCCTACCAATAAACAGCTGGTTGTTGAGCTGAAGGTGTGTGTGGCCTTCGTTTGGGGCGTCCAGGATGCGCAAGGGCAGCTGGTCCACCTGCAGTGACGCCTCCTTCACGTTCCTCTCCGCTCGGACGTAATGCCACTGCTTGTCGTTCAGCGGGACGTGAGACTTCACCGTCAGAACCACCGGGCCGTTGCCCACATCAAACGTGAAGGTCACGACTGAAGGGGCTGCGGGACACAAAAGACACAAATCACTTCACAATGCTGACAGGAATTTGTGGAAAGGATTTATTAGCTACTGATTGTAGGTAATTTGATATTCATATTTATATTTTATGTTTAATCTTAAGTAGCAATAAATGGAGATGATTTATTTTGTGTACAACTCAAATTTAATGACTCAATTCAAATATTAAGATGCTTTATTAATATATGTAGGTAAATACTGATGATTTTACTTTGGTAATAAAAATTAATTTTAGGTGCATTCCATTTGTAAACACACACACAAAATATATATTTATATATAATTTATATTTTATTATAATATAAACACATAATAAATCATAATAATAACAACAACAACATCAATTTATTTTAAATTATTTACAAATATAAGTAAATATTTTATTTAAAGGATAAAATATAATAAATATAAAGGACTAAAAACTTACATATTAAAAAGATTTATGTAATTTTTTAAATACATTACTTAAAAATATAATTTAATTATTTTGTTAATTTAAATTAATTGATTAAATATTTATTAAATATAGAAACAATTATCATCAATTTAACAAAAAAAAAATCATTATAATAATATATAGTGCCTTTAAAAGTTGCTTTCTCAAAGCGCTTTACAGGCAAACATAACAACAGAGAAAACAACACACTGTAAATACGAAAAGAAACAAATAAAATGAATAATCAAGTAAAAGCAATCCTAAAATAGAGGTTTTGAGAAGAGATTTAAATGTCACTAATGTATTTGCTTCCCAGATGTCAGCCGGGAGAGAATTCCAAAGCTTGGGAGCATAGGAAGAAAATGCTCCATCACCCCTAGAACGAAGCCGTGTTTTGGGAACAACCAAGAGACCACTCTGAGAGGAACGCAGACTACGACGTGGTGTGTAAGGCATTCATAGATCAGTCAAGTCAAATAGATCCTGAGGAGCCAGATTATGCAAAGCCTTATATGCCAACATAAGGATTTTAAAATCAATACGGTACCTGACAGGTAGCCAGTGCAAAGACTCCAAGACAGGGGTGATATGATCCCTAGCCCTGACCCCAGACAAAACTCTAGCAGCCGAATTTTGTAGATCTTGAAGTTTGTCAATTGAGGATTTAGATACCCCAGCTAGAAGACCATTACATGCTATATTTCTGAGGTGATAAAAGGATGTCTTAACCGTATTCTGCACAAAAGGCTGAAATGGCAGTGTGGCATCAAATATGACATAAATTATATGTAATTTAATATAATATAATATAATATGTAACATATATAAAATGTATATATATATATATATATATATATATATATATATATATATATATATATATATATATATATATATATATAAAATGTCATTATTTTTAAATATTAAATTATAAATATTACATATAATATAAAAATATTTATATATATATATTAAATACATTACTTACAAATATAATCATGTAATTATTTTGTTAATTTAAATGAAATAATTCAATATTTATTCAATATGTGACCCTGGATCACAAAACCAGTCGCACGGGTATATTTGTGGCAATAGCCAACAATACATTGTATGGGTCAAAATTATTTTTCTTTTGTGCCCAAAATCATTAGGATATTAAGTAAAGATCATGTTCCATAAAGATATTTTTTTAATTTCCTACCGTAAATATATACATTTATTTTGGTGAGTGAATGCAGCACAATCGCGAACATAAATGGACAACTTTAAAGGCGATTTTCTCAATTTTTCGAATTTTTCGCACCCTCAAATTCCAGATTTTCAAATAGTGTTATCTCGGATAAATATTATCCTATCATAACAAACCATACATCAATGGTAAGCTTATTTATTCATCTTTCAGATGATGTATAAATCTCAATTTCAAAAAAATTTACCCATGTGACTGGTTCTGTGGTCTTTTGTGGTCTTCAATTTTCATGTTAACATTATTGTAATTCCCTCTTTTAAATGCAGGCAATGTATTCTGAAAACTCTTGGTGGGGAAAAAAATAGCACTAATACTTATGGGAAAATATCTAAAAAAGGCGGCGGCAGGCAATATGATGAAGATGAACAGCCTCAGTGAACTGTGTACAGTAATTACACAGCTGATGGTTTCAGTGGCTGCAGAACACAGCGCCACAGTTCAGCAAAACTGCTCTTTCCACTGAAATTGGCTACGTCCTCTCCTCTTTGCTGCAAATAGTAATGACATGGCATGAATATGAGCGTGTTTTGCCATTTTTATCTCCATATTTGTGTTGCTAAAGCATTAGCGAGACGGGTGAAACTCACAAAACCTGTCAGGGAACATGTTCAGGTCATATTTCATCTCCTATTGCTTAGCATGTTCTTAATATTTTGATCTTTTGAGCATGTTTCGGATCTTTCTTATCTTTATTTGAAAAGTTAATTTGATTGCTCCAGCTATCATATATATGAAGGGACTCACCGCTGAGCTCCACTCTAATGAAGTCTTTTGTGCCCAGATTTTCCAGGAAGACTCCGGAGGGAGCCGTGGTTTTGAAATAGAGCGAGATGTCGACGCTGAGCTCGGCCTGAAGCGTGGAGAAGTGCAGGTAGGACGACTCCTGGTAGAAGGAGGCGGCGTTCCACAGAAACCCTGAGGTCAGAGGAGACCGATTATATCGTTTTTATACAAATACTAGGAGTGAAATTATATATATATATATATATATATATATATATATATATATATATATATATATATACGCTGCCGTTCCAAAATTTTTGACCGGTAAGATTTTTAATGTTTTTAAAAGAAGTCTCATCTGCTCACCAAGGCTGCATTTATTTGATAAAAAAAAAACCAAAAAAAAAAACCAGTAATATTGTGAAATATTATTACATTTTAAAATAACTGTTTTCTATTTAAATATATTTTAAAATGTAATTTATTCTTGTGTTCAAAGCTGAATTTTCAGCATCATTACTCCAGTCTTCGTGGTCACATGGTCCTTCAGAAATCATTCTAATATGATTTGATGCTCAAGAAACATTTATTATTATTATTATTATTATCAATGTTGAAAACAGTTATTTACTTGTTTTTTTTTTTCAGGATTCTTTGATGAATAGAAAGTTAACAGCATTTATTTGAAATAGAATCTTTTCTAACATTATAAATGTCTTTACTGTAACTTTTGTTCAATTCCATCCTTATTTTCCTCAAAAAAAATAAAAAAATAATTCTTACTGACCCCAAACTTTTGAACGGTAGTGTTTAATGTTACAAAAGCGAATTCTATTTCAGATAAATGTTCTTTTGAACTTTCTGTTCACCAAAGAATCGTCAAATAAACATGTAAATAACTGTTTTCAACATTGATACTAATAATAAGAAATGTTTCTTGAGCATCAATCCTCATATTAGAATGATTTCTGAAGGATCATGTGACACTGAAGACTGGAGTAATGATGCTGAAAATTCAGCTTTGATCACAGGAATAAATTACACTTTATTATATATTCACATAGAACACAGCTGTTTTAAATTGTAATAATATCTCACAATATTACTTTTTTTTTTGTATTTGTAATGAAATAAATGGAGCCTTGGTGAGCAGAAGAGACTTCTTTTAAAAACATTACAAATCGTACAGATCGTACTCAGAATTTGTCTCAAATCAAATAGCATGCACATCAGATATTTAGCTAAAGAAAACTTGTATAGTGTGATAAAACATGATATTTGCTGTATGGTTAAGGCCTTACGTACTGTCCCCGTAGCAGTGGAGAGATCCGACTCTGTATATCGCTTCTGACCCGCTTCGGTTCGTGTCTCCAACCAAGATCTCGGTCACTGGTAAGTGCTCTTTGTAGGACAAAACTCCAGTGTCATTCTCCCTGTTCACAAGCAAACAATAGCTGTGTTCACATGGCTGCCCACAGCATCTACGGGTATTGATATTGTACATGTGGTGAGAAGATATTCAACAGATCACAAACAAAACAACTGGAATTCAAATACGAAAGGCCACTAGTGTAGAAACGGACAAACAATGTAGGCAAACGGATTGAACGCGAGGCTTGTACCATGAGCTGCGGTCAGCATCACAGTTGCAGAAGTGGTTCATATCGATGCAGTTCTCATCCAGGCTGCAGGCGCATTGCTGCACCCCGGGGAGAAATCCACCCCAGTACGTCCTTCTCTCTCCCGCCCGGTCCAGCCACCAGGACAAGGGCGTCCCATCTGGAGCAAACAACACAACATATTTCTTCATTTTGACAATGACTCTGACATCTACCACCGCTTGATAAATAAAAACGCCTTGGGGATGTGCCAATATAGAAATTCAATACTGGCAGTCAATACGTAGTTTTGTGTTGTGGCTGGTAAACAGTATAATAAAACACTATTATATATACATTTGGCAGATTAGAACAAAAAAACAAAAACAAAAACAATAGCAATTGTGACTATATTTGACAAATGCAACTTTATTGTTACTTTCTATTAAAACTACTACTTATACTATTCTAATACTATTATAAATATATAATAGTATTAGTAGTTTTAATATAAAGTCACAAAGTTGCATCTGTCAAATATAGTCACAATTGCTTTTTTTTTGTTTTTTTTTTTGCATTTGTCAAATATAGTCACTTAAAAAATTAAAAATATAAATCATTTTATTTTAAAAAGAGGTTTATACATGAATTTGACAAATGCCAATAAACATATTACTACTACTACTACTACTACTAATAATAATTATTGTTATATGGCATATATTCTGTATAATGTTTATGGTATTATATCAATTTAAACATACATTATATACATTATATATATATATATGTGTATGTGTGTATATATATATATTAGGGCTGTGAAAATATATATATATAAACGTTAGAATATCGAATAATAAATAATAAATATATAAAAACATTTTATTTTAAAAAGGTGTTTATACTGTACATGAAATTGACAAATTAATTATTATTATTATATTGCATAATGTTTATGCGTATGCTATTATATCAATTTAAACATTAAATAAATAATTAATTAATTAAATAAATAAATATTTTAATAAAAAAAAGGGTTCATACATTAATTTGACAAATGCCAATAATAATTATAATAATAATCCATATATAATTTGTATGCTTCATTTTAAAAATAAATGTTAACTTTACAATAAGGTTTCGTTAGTTAATGAACCTCAGCTAACATGAACTAACAATGAACGGTTAACAGATATTAATAAATTTTTTAATAAATGTATTGCTCATTGTTCGTTAATGTTAGTTAATCCATTAACTAATGTTAACTGTAATTGAACCTTATTGTAAAGTGTTACCTAATAAATAACTTGCTAAACAAACAAACATTTCAATTTAAAAAGGGGTTTACACACTAATTCGACAAATGTCAAAAATGATAATAATAATCAAAAAACTTTATCTGACAATTACACGCAGGTAAGAGCTAGAGGTTTTCGTTCTACCACAGTAAAACTGTGGGCAGAATTGACATAGTGTTCCTCTGAAGTTAACAGTTCTGAAAAAAGACTAGTCAATGGAGATATTCCCACCAGATCCGGCGACAATTATTCCACACATTTAGTCTTTATACCCAATATCCCCCAGGGAAAATCAGGCCAATCCTTGTGACTTTGCTCTACAGCCACCAGAGCGCAAGAACGGGGACCCAACTTCAGATCTCATTATGCAAATATCCCTGTGCCCGGCAAAAACTGATGAACAATTTCAAGGACCGGCTAGTTTATAAATGTCGCCATTTCCCATCAATTAATATTGAAAATTAGATTGGGGTCAAGTCAGATTATAGATCTGAACAAACTCCACTTCGGGTAAATCATCCAATGAGCTGAGACGTTTAATCAAAGAAAAAAGGACTTGGAAAAGATGAACTGATCGGATAGTGAACACTGATGAGTGACTGCTTGACATTAAAGGCAGAGTAGGCAATTTGTTCCAGAAGTTGTTATGCTGCTTCTCTTCACATCCTGATAGCAATCACTTGTGTATCTAAATTTATTCATATGTATATATGGGTAGTTGACAAATGGCCAAGAAAAAGTACTTTTTTTGGAAAACATAACTTTTTAAGAAAAAATACATATATTTATGGAGTATGAAAACTGCAGTTTCAGAAAATAGTAGTGGTCACTCAATTTGTCAATGACTTCACATATTTTTTTCACGTTTTCACTCAACAGTACTGTAAATGTGTCCTATGGTGTGACATTTAAAAAGTACTAAGAAATTATATTAAATAACATAAAAAAAATACTTGAGATAGAATTGTTCACATTATTAAAACATTATTTTCTTAAAGTGATATTTATTTTACATGAAAGTACTAATTAGAATCATTTTCACCATGGATAGATGAACCTGATAAACTTTTCCCTACGAATGTCAGTAAAACTTTTTCGCCAACCTTACAAAACTGTTTGAAATTGTACCTATTTAAGAGGAGATATTATTGTAACTCCCCTAATGCCAAACTTGACTCTTTTTTTAAAAGATATTTTAAAATAAGTATATTTTTCTGTTGTTTTGTGTTTGTCACACCATAGGACAAAACGTCACACTAAAGGACAAAGATAGTCATTGCATAAAAAGAGTCAGAATATATAGTGTTTATTGTAACAATAATAAAGGAGGACATTTGTTTTTTTGTTGAAACTTTATATATTCGTTTTAAAAGCTTCTTAAGGAGGTCTTGTCCTATGGTGTGACATCTGTGTCCTATGGTGTGACAGGCGAAAGTGTCACACCATAGGACATTTCCTGTGACTTTTTCTGTCACACCAAAGGACATTTGAGCTTTTGTGGCAGTTAATAACCATGCTAATACTAGCTGAACTGTTATTAGCAATTGGCATGATACATTTGCATAATATTACATAGTCCTGCTGTCAAAAATACAAATTTTAATAAAAAAAATAAATTTAGGAGTGTCACACTAAAGGACAAAAAAACTTAACAACTTCAGTGGTCTGAAAACATAGTTAAATATTTGAACAATTCTGAGAGAAATACTTGCCATGTGCACTGCTCATGGGCTTCATAGGGGTCTTCAGTCACATGACCTTGAATGGGGTCTTTCAGCTAAATTTAGTTGTCCATGATATTGCCCAACTTAATGTCAGGTTATTGCATAACACCAAAGGACATTTTTTTCTGTGACAAACTTTATTGAATTCCTACACTTTTAGAAATGTATGTATAGGAAAAGTGATGGCCACTTAGTGAAATAGACACTTGCACAATTATGCCAGGAGTGTTCATTAAGATGTTTAAACATTATTTTCTTTATTTATAAAAGTTCATATTTATGAAATAATGTTGTCTACCGTCACACCGTAGGACGATTTTGAGATTTGGCTCAAAGTTGTAAAATAATAAAAAATAACTCGGGTATTTAAACAACAAATTCATGTAAAACAAGAAAATGTTTAACCATTTATAGTATTCTAAATGATGAAAATGTGAAATAAATTATTTTTTATCTTCTGTGACGGTGAAAAAGCCACGTCACGTCAACTACCCATATATATCGTCTGTGGAAGGCTTAGGTCCATAAAATGTAAGCCCAATCATACAATGTTCTACCTGCCTGTCAACGTATGTATTTCCATACCTCCACGCACCTCACATCACACGTCATCATCACCACGTTTCATGCTATGCAGAATTAGACAGACGACAGACACAGAGCACCGCAAACGAAACAGCAGCCACCTTTTACAGTTTCTCCTGAACCAAAACAACCAGCTTATGCTGCGTTCACGCCTTAACTACTGTAATTTGGAAGAGATGAAAACCTGTGACGTTATACTTGGAGCGGTTCATGAATTGAATTTATGCATTTCAATGGCAACACTATCAACGCCGAAATGAATCTGCAGCAGTCAGGTGGTATAGGTCAGTGCTTTTTAAGTTGTTTATGTTCATTATTATTGTAATGTTATGTGCTTTGAGACATGAGGTAGTTTAACGCCGTCTCTTGTCTTCTGACGCTTTGCAAACTCTAAGCTAAAGCTAACCGAAAATTGCCTACCCTACCTTTAAGCAATGGTCAGTTATATATTATCAGGGTTATTCTCGTTAACTAAAATAAAAACTATTTAAAACATGTTTATTACCTGAAACTAAGCTAAATGCTATAATATTAGTGCTTGGGAATGATTAATCGCATCCAAAATAAAAGTCTTACATAATATACGTGTGTACTGAGTATAATTATTTTAAATATATAAATACACACATATGCATGTATATATATAAGAAATATTTGCATTTATATACTGTATATATATATATATATATATATATATATATATATATATATATATATATATATATATATATATATATATATATATATATATATAAATATATATATATATATATATTATATATAAATAACAAATTTTTCTTAAATACATACATGTGTTTGTGTATTTATATATGCAAAATAATTATACAGTACACAAACATATATTATATAAACACAAACTTTAATTTTGGATGCGATTAATCACGATTAATCGCGATTAATCACGATTAATTGTTGCCCAGCACCATATAATATACAAATATTAGATGGAAAAACTTAAGTTGAAGCACACAAACTGCAGAAGTTGTCCAATACCCACCCCATGTGTTGAAGAGGCGGGACTTCCTGCAGAGATAAACAACTTCCTGTTGGCACTGTTCAGACCTGCCCACAAGAGTCCGCAGCTGTTCCAGAGACGCGCTGTAGTTGAACTTCATCACGTGGGGCTTTTGAAGGGACGACCCTTGAACTCTCACTATATCAGTGCTGTTGTGATTCACCACCGTCCATACCTTATCATCTGGAAAACACAGATAGATACGCACAAGACTTTTAGACATGAAAAGTGGTTTAAATCATCAATTCATTATTTATCAACTGAAAATACTATTTTTAGTCAGCATATACTGCAGTATGTAGTAAGTAGCACCATTAAATTCCCAACATAGTCCATTTTATCTGCACTGTCAAATCCTTTACTGAACTGAACCCGCAGACAGCACGTTATACCTCCTCGATTCATTCAGTCACAAGAGCGATCTGTAATCTAGATAATAACGTACACAAACCGTAACGAGAAAGAGCAAGGCTTCAATTAGCTTTAAAAATAAAGCCGCGTAGCAAGTCTTCCAGCCCAGAGTTAAGGCCAATCTTCGCTACACCCCTGACGTCAGCTTTCATTTATCCAGCAAACACCTCAGCGGGGGGTGGGGGGTTGTGTTTACCCAGCCAGCAGGCACTTAAGTCTGCATGTGCCAAGCGTACAGTAATTTACATTTCATGCGGCATTTCTAATTGAGGTTGGCCAAAGTCAATGGCACTTTATTCTAGTGGATCCCGAGCCAGCGCATGTGTGGAAGAGAGCAATGCTTTATCACAATTCTGCAGGAGATGAGTAATATTTCACAGAACAAGCAGCTTGTAGAACGGTCCAGCAAAACGGACCGATACACGGTTTCCCCCGGACAGACCCGTGGTTCGGCACCCTGGGACACAGACAGCCCTGGCAAACAATGCAGCATCCATCAGCGATTGGACAAGTTCACGCTCTGATTTATGACTCCGCCTTCGTGTGGATTCAAACAGATTTCCCCTGGCCGAAAACTGCCTTCAACGATTCGACAGCTCTGTACCTTCAGAAACTCCTAACACAACCCCACAATAATCCGAAAAAAATCTGCCGGCAAACACTTTTAAGGAAGCTTTTTGACTGGGACATGGCGGCTGAAGATTAAATTCACCCTTGAGAGTTATTTGATATTATTTCTGTAGTCTACATTAATGTTAACTTTGTTCAATATTGGTCAATTGCAGCTTCATTTGGTAACACTTTACAATGAGGTTCTATATGTTAACATTAGTTAATGCAATCAACAATCTTTTAACTTAATTAACTTAATCAAGAAATTCTTTAAATGTAAATTTCTACATAAGCTAATATATTTTTAACATTTATAAAAAAATAAGAAATTAAATGTTTATTTAGACATGTATTATGTTTCAAAATGTCACATTATGTAAATATTACAAATATCACATTCTACACAAAAATATCAAGCAGCACAACTGTTTTCAACATTGATAATAATAATAAATGTTTCTCCAAAATCATCATATCAGAATGATTTCTGAAGGATCATGTGACACTGAAGACTGGAGTAATAATGCTGAAAATTCAGCTTTACATCACAGGAATAAATTATTTTTTTTTAAAAATACATTCAAAAAGAAAAGTTATTTTAAATTGTAATAATATTTCACAATATTACAGTTTTTACTGTATTTTTGATCAAATAAACTCAGTCTTGGTGAGCATAAAAGTTTTTTAAAATGTAAAATTTAACCAACCCCAATCAGCAGTGTACATTAACAATTTCAAATTGTATGAATTAACATTAATTGATTGTAAACAAACATTAATTTAACAGTAAATAATATCACTTACTGTAGATTAACAAATGCTGTACAATTAGTGGTCATTGTTTGTTCATAATACCTAAAGTGCAGTATATTAACTAATAAATACATTAATGTTAGCGAATTGAACCTTATTGTAAAGTGTTTCTAAATATTCAGTGAATTTAAAACAAACAAAACAAGTTCTAGAAAATACAAAATGGTCTTAGAAATAGAATGCCAAGACAAAACTTAGCTGACAACTTGTGAAAATAAAACATTGCAAATACACTATGTATGCATCTCTATTTTTATCTCACACTTGCAGTATTCATGTTAACACATGTTTTTATCCCACCGAGGTCTCACCGGTTATGTTGCAGTAGACGACTGTGGATTTAAGTGATCCGCTCCCATCAGGATCGATTGAGAAAAAGCCAGAGGCACTTCCTGTGAGCCGATGGGCCTCGCAGGAGGGTTCAAAGATGGCTGACCAGAAAACAGCAACAAAAACATCAAGTCAGTTCATATTGACCTTCATCAATGAAGGAAAATTGTTCAATCAGCATTGTAGAGATACATGTTTGTTTTGCTTTGCATTTGTAAGCAGTATTACTAAAATTGAAAAGAACAGAGAAAAAAAACAAACAGAGAACTTCAAAAGAAAAACTTCAATCAAACTTCAATCAATCCCAAAACCTGAGAGAGTTGAAAGAGTTTGTAGCTACTTTCTCAAAAACAAACAAAGAGTTCAATGAACTTGCTGTTTTTGTTTGTCGTGATCGTTATCGTTCTTGTCGACTCACAGTTATGACAGGTGGCTCCCGTGTACCCAGTTCCCGAGCAGTCACAGAAGAACGTGTTCCAGGACTGAGAACAATCTCCATCATGCTCGCAATAGTTAGGAAGACATCTGCAAGACAAATAAGATTTCGGATCAAACTTTAACAGTACTCACTGTAAGGCACGGTGAAAAAAATACATAATCGAATTATACAAATCACCCAAACGACACACTGCGACATACGGTACAATACCAAGCAGTAATGCATTTTGTGCTCTGAGGGATTTAAGGACGTGGCATCAATCAATAACCACAAGTGACTATTAGGAAATAGATGAGCGAGGCTGAAAGCTCACGAAGGATGCATCAATTTTGCGACAGACTGAACGCGCACTCAAGGATGAGGCTGGTGGACAAGTGATGAAAGATTGTGAATGTGATGAAGTTAAATCTGAAGCCAAGAACCAAACTCGCTCTTGCTGTCTCTGTTGGGATGAGTCTTATTGTCAAATGGGTACAAACAATATATCGACTTTAAGCAACTCTTGAAATGATCAACAAGTTTTTATCGTGCATGCGACATCCTGTGTTTTTGCATATGAGATAAAGGGTATTTATTGTTTGATCCCGTTCTCGTCAGCAGGTAAAATAAAATCTACCTGCATATGATGCATTATTCATAAAACTCACTTAATGGAGCACTAATGACAAACTAATAACTTCAGAAAGGAAACTTTGCTGAAATTGAATTTCCGAAAGACAATAACACACAAACGATTTAATGCAAATCATATGCTAAATACCTGGATGTAAAAATGCTAATTAAAACTGTAACACGACTGAACTCCCTTGTTAAAATATAATTCAACAAAACCATCAGGGTATGTATTTAGCTCTAAAAATTACGATCTCTTCTGAAGCACCGCTTTGCCAGAGAAACAATAAAGACTATTGAATCTGATAGGTGTGTTATTCTTCTAACAGATTCTGTCACTAAAAGAAAATTGAATAATTGAATACTCTAATCAAATGCTGTATAAAATATTAATACCTGCAGAGGTGAGGAAAAAGAACTTTAAAGAATCTTACGATGCTTGATTGCTACTTTTATTAATTTAGAGTACAGAGAGAGAACAAAAGATCAGGATAATGAGGATAAGAAGAAGAAAACACAGCTGTCAGCCTCCATTGTGGTTGAAATAACTCATATCCATGTAGCGTGTGATGAGGAAAGGGAGGAGAGAAATGACAACCGTCTCGCTTCGTAGGCCGCAGGATTGCGGCCGTGTCTGAAACTCAGCAGAGGTCGATTCTAAACCAGCGTGAGCTGATCTCAGCACTAACGGATGAACAATGAAGGATGAAACCAGACTGAAGTTGAACTCCAAAATATGTTGGAAGAGTTTATATTTAATTTTATCTATTGCCTTTTTCAAAAGTGGGCGTTCCATACCGGTAATTGGAATCTGAACCCTCAAGGGAATTTTGACGTCTTTCCAAGTCTATCATTATTTTATGTTTTTGCTGTAACTTAATTAAATTAAGTCAACCTCCATTAAATTCAATTAACTTATTGACAGGAATGCTGTATTACCTACAACAGAAAGCCAAAACAACGAAACATCTCGTTTCAGAGACGACAGAGGCATAACACTACAACATTTAAAAATAAACCAATAAATCAAACAAAAGTGTGATGATGGAGGGAGTAAAGGAATGACAACCGTCTCGCCGCACTGGCTGCAAGATTGCGAACGTCTCTAAAACTCAGCAGAGGTCGATCTACAGTACATCGTTGCCGGCTGATCTCAGCGCTAACTGACGAACAATGCAGGATGAAACCTGACTGTTAAACCCTGAAATACATTTGAATACATCTTAATTGTGCCTTTCTGCAACGTTAAGCACAAGAGTACAAAGGCCAGTCTTTAAAAAAAAAAGAAAAAAGTACTTGGTACAGAAAGGTTAAAAAGAGCGAAATCTAAGGGGCCGTGGACAGCAACCAAAGGATATCTAAAGTGCTGTGGTGCGAATCTTCATTCAACCATAGCGAGTGTGATTAAAGATTACCCTCACTCTCCCATTCTCATTTTATTCGCTTATTTCTGCACTGCACTTCATGAAGAACAGGGCAATGTGGGTAGCATCGCCACCAAGGAGAGCTATATATTTTTACCCACAAACCAGTTCCTTCTCACTGGTGCAATTCAGGGAGGGTAGTTGTTGGCAGAAGCTGAGATGTCTTTTCCCAGTGGCTGCTGTCCAAATCTCTATTGATCTACCTTAACGTATCAAACTGAAGTCAGCTGACAAGGACAAGGACTTCAGGCCTAGCCATAGGTTAGACAGAGTGATAAAGAGACAATGCAAATTATGACAAAAAACAGAAGATGGCTTGATACAGAACGAGAAAGGAATACAGCAAGAGACAGGGAGAAGTGTCTGAAGTATAGCTAGGATAGGTCTACACAAATGATTTAGGATGGTGATCAAAGGCCATCAGAGAGAAGCATACCTTTTCGAGACTTTCTAACTTTTTCTAGAGGACAGCCAGAACCCACAACTGCCCTCATTTATCTTCATTTACTCTGGCTGATAAGCTTTACTGAAGCGAAAACAGGCACATCTTCTACAGCCTTGGTACTCAACAAGCTTCATGTGGCTCTAAATGATGTTGCATCTCAATGTTTCATTTGTCCCTCAAATTATTCTTTATGTGTTTGTCCTTTGCTTGGCTAGACAGTCATAATTCAACAGCGTTCAGGATCGTTGCAAGAGGATGTTCCTCTACTTTGGCTGCTGCTTACCAATCAATCAAGGGTAACCAAACTATGACAATTTTACTTTGGGTGCTGATACCCAAATTTTAGTGGGAGAAATCCAGTCATTTAAGTAGGAATCCAAGCAATCTGGAATTTAGCGTGATGGTGATAGATTTCCCTACGCACATTTTGCTCATGTCCAAGTTGTTCACACAAATTCGCAGTGATGACCAACAGAAAGCTGCTTGGTATGAAAGTGACTTCTTTTTGAGCTTGCTTTATACAGCTCGACACTATAAACAATGGCCCTTTTTTGTCAGTGAACCTTTACAACAGTCAGTTACCATTTGCGGACACTGTAGAAATCTGTGGGAACATTAATAATAATGATTCGTTACCTTTATATAACGCATTTTTCAACACTCAAAGGTCTTTACATGGAAGGGGGGAATCTCCTCAACCACCACCAATGTGCATCATCCACCCTGGATGATGCGACGGCAGCCATAGTGCACCAGAACGCCCACCACACACCAGCTTATTGGTGGAGAGGAGACAGAGTCATGAAGCCAATCAGTGTGTATGGGGATGATTAGGAGGCCATGATGATGGACAGAGGCCAGGGGCAAATTTGGCCTGGATGCCAGGGTTACACACCCACTCCTTTTTTCTAGGATTTTTAATGACTTCGATTTAACGTCTCATCTGAAGGATGGTACTTGTTACAGTATAGTGTCTCCATCACTATACAGGGGCGTTAGGGGCCACACAGACCACAGGGTGAGCACCCCCTACTGGCCTCACTAAAGGTGATTTCATATGGGGCAACTTTTTGAGCAATGTTGCTGGGCAATGTTGCCATCAACGGGCAACCAGGTGAGACACAGGGCCCACGACCGATCTAAAGTATCCAGATAGAAATTTGTTGCCCATTCTCAATGGGAAAGTGTCCAAGCAACACCGGAGCTGTTACAATACTAAAGCAGTTTATTCAGTGTATTGAGACATTTTTTTCCAATGACTTTCATTCAAACAGAACTATCTTCTGCCGTATTACACCTTTTTGAGTTAACCTTGAAAGCTTGTCCTGCTGGAATGGCTCCGATGACATGCCCCCCTACACTGGATGCTGTTGATTAATCGATCAGAAATCACAATCACATGTACCTATTCTGGATGCTGCTCGCACATACTAATCAAAATGAACTACCACCTTGCCATGCCCCTACTCTGGATGCTCTCCAACCCATAAGAAATAACCATCACTACAACATGCCCCTCTTCGGGATGCTTCGGGAAGAGTTTTCTAGCGCAGTTTATTGAGCGTATTGAGCAACTCGTCAAATGACTTATGTTCAGTCAGAACTACTTATTTTCTGCCTGTCAGGACCTTTTTGAGTTAACCTTAAAGGTATGGTTTGGAGTAAAATCAACCTAGGGTCCTTTGCACCATGACCTCGAGCCAAACACCCCCCAGAAGCCTTTTTTCCCTTGGTCAAACATTATTAAAGGTCCTCTATTATGCAAAATTCACTTTTGCATGCTGTTTGGACATAAATGTGTGTTGGCAGTGTGTGTACACAACCAGCCAATAGTGATACAAATCCACTCACTCCTTTTTTATTAATCCCCATAAATCATCAGCAGTGTCTCCCAACGACCTGTTTTCAGAATGCTGTTTTAGTGACGTCACTAAGCACAGGCCCCGCCCACGAGTGTTGACAGACACTGCCGTTTCAACATAGACCCGCCCTGATCGAGTTCACAGCCATATATGAGAATGTCTCCCAAGCGTTGTAGGTGTTGTGTGGCTGGATGTATTAATCCACATAGCTCTCTCTATTTACTCCCGAAATCTGAGGCAGCCGCTGAAGACGAGGTGGAATTATTTTGTTTTGAAAGAAAATGCTCCCTCAACTCTACCGAAATTCGTTTATGTACTTGCGCTCTTCTTAGAACTTACTGTGTTTACTCAGCTCTTACAGTGATTTTCTGAAGTAAAACTGACGCTTCATCTTTTGTGTGATGTACAATAAACTTTATTAAACTCATCAGTATATGTTTGATCATCATTCGGACCTGATCTGAAACAGCAGACTTGTAGGCTATTAATAATGGATACATACAAGAAGATGACAAATACGTTATAACCGTAATTAAACTACTAAACTATACCTGTTCCATCTCTATACAGCACTCTGACTCTGTAGGCATTATTGTCCGACTCGAAATGAACACCGTTACTGAGAGTTTCTGATATTATCATCATTCCGTGAGATGAAATTGTCCTGAGAGACTGAGCGCGAGCTCATGAAGCTCCGCCCCCTGTGCCGTCCAGCAGCAGCTTATTTGCATTTAAAGGGCACACACTAAAACAGCGCGTTTTTCTGAGCCCCAAAAAATGACAATTTAAACATGCTGTAAAAAATGATCTGTTGGGTATTTTGAACTAAAACTTCACATACACACTCTGGGGACATCAGAGACTTATTTTACATCTTGTGAAAAGGGGCATAATACGGGACCTTTAAAGTTAGAGCTTATTTAGAGATATCAGTCGAATGGCTTAGTGCAGGCGCTAATGGAACCTAGGATGTATCTCGTAAGTTACCCCACTAATAACACACTTGCCTGATGGCTAATGCTACCGCTAACCCGGTCGTCAAGGTCACTTCAGTGATTTGGGAAAAGCACGTAAAAATCCTGGCAGAAAGCCAGTATGTCATTTCATATTATTGTTGACAACTTAGTGTTAACTAATAATTGTATAAAAGTGCTTCTGGGGGGGTGTTTGGCTCGAGGTCATGGTGCAAAGGACCCTAGGTTGATTTTACTCTGAACCATCCCTTTAAAAGCTTAACACTGCTGTTAATGCCACTAATCTGAAATCTGTTTCTTGACCAACCAACCAGAAATGACAATTTTGCACCTATTCTGGGTGCTGCTTAACTACCCATCAGATTTAACTAACACCTTAATGTACCCTTACGTTTGATGCTCTCCAACCCTTTGGCAATATCCATCACTACGACATGCCCCTACTCTTGATGCCGCTTACCTATCTTATCAGAACGAACCATAATTCTGACTTGCTCCTATTCATATTGCTGCCCATCAGCTCTAACCATCATTCATGCCCCTACTATGGTTGCTGCTAACCAACTCAACAAAATTAACCATCATTCTGATGTGCCCCTACTTTGGTTGCTTCTCACCAATGCATCAGAACTAACCATCATTCTGACGCGCACCTACTTTGGATGCTGCTCACCAGCCCATCAGAATCATTCTGGGTATTGCACTCTGAACTGAAGTGTCAGTTCAGTAGATAGAACAACTAGGATTATCTAGCTAGACCTGTCTAAATTCTGGACAGTCCACATTAACTTCTCTGTCAAATAGACAGAATTTAGTCTTAAATTGAGGTCCCAAAGCAGCTAAGATTGAGGACAACTTCTCAAAGGGAAGAAACCTTAAAACTAAACGTTTCACATAACGTTTTAGTTCAACATCTGCTACCATGAAGGCCAATGTGGTTTCTTGTGAACAATTAAACTTGTCACAACATCATTTTGGCCTGCTTGTTCTGAGGTGATGGTTGGTCAAAAGAGTATTTCAAATTGTGTTTGACAAGGGCACATCAGACTGAGTGGGTCGTGGATGCACGCCTGGAACTGCCTTTTTCCCCTGGAACGTTCACAGCATGTTGGCAGAGCTGAAATCACAATTCATCCCCATGCCGGCCCTGCCAACAGTCATTTGCCCAGGTGCCAGGTCTGAGCATTTGCTCGGTGAAGAATGTGGCATACGTTGCCAGAAAGACCTGCAGAGACGAGATTGACGGGAGAGAATTTACGATCTCATCCTCCCTCCTTTTCCCTGGCTAGCGTTCCCTTTCAGTAATGCCCTTTCCTAAACCTGGCGCTCTCTCTCTTTTCTCCCCTGACTATCTTTCTCTTTGTCTAATGCTCTTTCCCTAACCTGACTAGCTAGATAGCTTTCTTTTTTGACTTTCCTTTTATCTAATGCTCTTGCCCTAATCTAACTAAACTCATTTTCTTAGTCTTTCCTTCTCTCTTCCATCCATCCATCTGTCTTTCATTCAGACTTCCGTCCTCTTTTTTTAACCCTGTCGCCCTCTATTTCATCCCTCCATCTTTCAGTACATTAGTCTCTTTTTCTTTCTTTTTTTCTTTTTCATACCTTCATCCTTCCTTCATCAATTTATGCATTATTTTCTTATTTCTGTCATCCTTCCTTTCTTTTATCCCTCCATCCTTCAGTACACTATTCTTTCTTTCTTTCTTTTTCTTTCTTTCTTTCTTTCTTTCTTTCTTTCTTTCTTTCTTTCTTTCTTTCCTTCATCAATTTATCTTTTATTTTCTTATTTCTTTCATCCTTCCTTTCTTTCATTCCTCTATCCTTCAGTACATTATTCTTTCTTTCATTCTTTTTCCTTTTATTCTCTTTATTTCTTTCTTTCTTCCTTCCTTCATTTTATCTGTTTCCTATTTTTCATCCTCCAGTACACTAGTCTTTCTTTTGTTCTTTCATTCTTTCTTTCCTTCCTTCATAAATGTATCCGTTGTTTTCTTATTTCTTTCATTCTCTTTAATTCTTTCTTTCTTCCTTCCTTCAATTTATCTGTTTCCTATTTTTCATCCTCCAGTACACTAATCTTTCTTTGGTTCTTTCCTTCCTTCCTTCCTTCCTTCATAAATGTATCCATTATTTTCTTATTTCTTTCATTCTTTTTTCTTTCATTCTCTTTCATCCTTCCTTCATCAATTTATCTGTTATTTTCTTATTTCTTTCATCCTTTCTTTCTTCCATCCCTACATCCTTCAGTACACTAGACTTCCTTTCATTTTTATTCATCTTTTTGTTTTCATACCTCCATACTTCCTTCCTTCCTTCATCAATTTAACCATTGTTTTCTATTTCTTTCATCCCTCCATTCTTCAGTACACTAGTCTTTCTTTCATTATTTCATTCTTTTTTCCTTCATCCTTTCATCAATTTATCCATTACTGTCATATTTCTTTCATCACTCCATCCCTCAGTACACTAGGTGTTTCCTTCGTTCTTTCTTTCAGTCTTTCCTTCATCCTTCCTTCATCAATTTATCTGTTATTTTCTTATTCCTTTCATTCCTCCATCCTTCAGTACACTAGTCTTTCATTTATTCTCTTTCTTTCTTTTTTGTCTAATGCTCTAATCTTAGCTTTCTCTCACCCCCACCCAAACGCTCTTATCCTCACCTGCCAAGCATTCTCTCTCTTTCTCTGTCATTCTGCCTCATTTTTATTCCTCCCTGTTTCTCTCTCGCTTGTGTGTGCATGTGTGCCATAAAGTAGACCATGGAAAACAGACCATGGAAAACAGGCAAGGATGCTGAGGGATAAATGATAATGGAGGAATTGTCACATCTGCTCATTCCCTCTTTTCAATTAATTCTGTCATTATATCATTCATAGTGTAAACAACAGTGTTGAGTACTATGGTGTCATTTTCACAAGAACAACACATACATACAGAACAGCTGTTCATTGCCCAAACACATATTCAAATAATACATTTTAAAGCAGTTTTCATTTTTAACTGTAATCTCAGGTCTCCCAGCTTGCTAATTACATCTAATTTATTGCACTCTTAAAACACCTAACAAAATGTGTTGGGGTTGAATCCTTGTTTGATGCATCAGATTTAAACTTAACCCACAGCTTTTGTGCTCACGCAGATTACACTAATGTTAAACTTCAGCTGTTTGAGGTTGGCTTGTTATTCACATAAACATCACATTAACCATCAGTCCTCTTGGGGTGTGAAAGCATTATCGCACATCTGAAGTTTCAGGCAAAAAGGTGAATCCCAATTAGCTTGCAAATCCCTGGCACAGATTTTAACACTATGTTATGTTGTTTTGTCACTCATTACAGCATCTCATAATGAGTGAATCGCAGTAATTTATTTACAAAGCCACTCGTCGTTAGCATATCAAACGGAATGACTAATGGATCTATACCTGTCACGAATGCCACAGATGTCAAACTGGAGCTTGCTGTAGTTTCCCAGCAGGCCTTGCTGCACCAGGTAAAAGTTGATTGGCTGGTTGTTAATGATAACAGAGCGCATGCAGCCTTGATAGGCCAGGGTCGGATTCCGACAACCCTGATTGGTTAACACTGATGGGCAACCTGTTAAAAAGACATAATAGATATCAATAATGTAGCAGTGTTACAAATTTAAATAGAATTATATAAATGAAAAACTTCTCTTTTGTAGTTAAAGTTAAATGCAAATGTATAATGACAATATATTGTGTTTATTTACCTCCTGAGTGACTATATTTTGGCTATGTGTAGCTCTTTCAGTCATAATAACTGTGGTATCAGTCACAATAAGTGAAGGTTTTTAATAGTTCTGTAGAATTATTAGCTCAGAACGCAGCCTGATACCACTGCTAAAAAAGAGGTAAAACTCTTGATAATGATATTAACATGATTGATAGAGTACCAAAGAAGTGGATATTGTGATTACAGCCCACACATTCCATTTGCATATTGATTAGTCGCATTACATTATGATTATTCAATGCTTTTAATTGAAAAACTACACTAGCACTCTACCGCCAATTAGCACGCTTTTCCCAGGCTGTGCGATCTCCTTCAGCTGCATGGTGGACGGTGGCTCGTCGTCCACCGAGAGGGAAACTTGGAAACCTCCCACGCTAATGGACACCGTGTGCCACTGCCCGTCACTCAGAGCCTGACCTGGCAGAGGAAGACACAGAGCGATGTTACGCCTCGAACACCGTGCATTAATCAGGGCGAATGATTGACAGATCTGGGGTTTGTGCGCTGGAGCTCAACGAGTTAATCTGCATATGTCAGCCCAGCAGAGAATCCACTATTCCCCTTGAGAGGGACGTGCAGAGATTCACTTTGCCGTCTGCGATGGCAGCTTGCCAGGCAGCTGCATCCAAAATTCAGTCGACATACAGGTGTGCCTGCCAAAGAGTGTTTTACAACAAAAAAAATCCTGTTTGAATTCACAGTAAATGCTTTTAGGGCGAACGTGTGCACGCGGGATTGGATTTTGTTCATGTTGTTGTATTTTGGAGACGCACATGCGAAGACAAGCGCACAACCTTGTATAATAATCCCTTGGAGGGACATCCCTTTTCACATCTGTTGTTCTTAATATGAGCTAATTGTAATCAGACCGTTGTTTCGACAGCGATTTGAAGCGACAAAACCACTGAGAGGAGGCATATTTGAGACAACAATAATAATAATAAAAATAATTACTTTTATTAATATTATCGGTATTATAGTTGTTGTTTAAATAACATTAACTATTATATTATTATATTATATTGTTAATAATAATAATAGAAAATTATTAATAGCAATAACAATTATAATAATAACATTTTAAATTAAGCTTATTTTTCTCATACAGATATGCCTGCCAAAAAATGTTGCGCAGAAAATTAAGCAGTTTAACTTTATGTAGTGTTGTGTTTATATAGTTAGCCCCGCCTAGTGAATTCTCATTGGTCCAAAATCCCACTTCACATAACTAATAGTGTGCAACAGTAGGGCTCTGGAATAATATTTTTTTTTTTAATGATTACTTATAAACCTTTCACGACAACCTGACTTTTGAAGACGTCAGCCCACATTATTTCAACTTAGATTCAAAATAATCATGTTTAACAGCGAATTGTGAGGTGGAAAACTAAAATTACATCAATCAGAGAGTTGAAACAAGCAAAATGCATCAAAAGATCTCAATAGCTTCACCCATTCCCATGAAGCACCGCAAATGACGTAATCGAGTCCTCTCAAAATACTTAAATATTTGAATATAAATGCA
>NC_139968.1:24822026-24852026 GCF_963993115.1 Abramis brama | reverse complement strand
CTGAGGTTTGCGTCGTTTAGCGAGGTCGATGATGTTGACGCCATTATAGTAGAGGTTCTCCATACATCCATGGAAGTTTTTCCGCAGGAACGTGCCTGGTTTTCCAGGAAGAGGGATGCCTCCAAAACTGAGCTTTGTGAAATGAATGAAAAACAACAGCGATGGAGAGGTTTTACAACACAGCGAGAAATGCGTACAATCATTAGTCAAGTGATTTGGCGCTAGAGGTGTTCTGCTCTTAACCAATCGAAATTACTTGATTATGGTCACCATGTTATTAAACTTTAACTCAACATGTTACTGATTACAGGCAGTTAAGCAATTATGCAGGTCCAGATCAAAATGTGCAGCATTTTATGCACTGTTTTGAGACAAATCAAATCAAAATCCAGTCAAAAAAAAAAAAAAAAAAAAAATGAAATAAAATAAAATAAATAAATGTTCTTTACATATTTCATGCTCTTCAAAGTGCAACAAACAATGTAAACAGCAAACAAGCAAACACTATTATTATTGTTTTTTATTATATTTTACTTGCATAGCAAATTTCATAAAATGCACTTTAAAGTGCAACAAATAAAACGAAAAACAGACAACAACATATACAAATAATTTTGAAGGAGATCAAAAGGGGGACAAAATTGACTGCAATGGTTAATTTTTAAAATGATTAATTATTAATAATAAATGAATACATTTATTCTAGATCTCTTAAAATAATGCATTATTAAATTTGTTAAAACTAATAAATTAAACATTCGATTTATTATGAATTGATTCTAGGTACCATTCCATTTGACAAAAATCTGTAGTTCGGACAACTCATCAATATTTTAGTCCATTTTCCCAGAAGGGAGTGTACATTTTAAAATGCAAACATCTGCTAAAAGTATGGAGACCTCAAAACTAACATCAGCTAGTCATGCTAATTCTCATTTTGACTGGGATCTTAGATAAAAGTTACTTTTTCCATATGGATCTGCTAAGTACACAGAATTGTTAGACTTTTTTTCTCAAATTGCAAGTTTACATTTCGCAATTTTGACTTTTTGTCTTAAAGTTTACCTTTTTATTTTTTTATTATGTGGTGGAAACAAGCTTCCATAGCTAAGCATACTTTACAAAAATGTAATAAAACAATCCAAGTAATCAAAAACATTCTCACCTCATAATCGACTTCCAGCGAATCATCCAGCCCACCCGTCCTCACGTGTTTGGTTAGTCTGTCCACGGTGAAATTGATCTGTTTGTTAAATCGCTCGATCAGGACGGAGTGCCAGTGCTGGTCGTCCAGAAGACTACCCAGAAACACAGAGACATGGCCGCTGCTAGGGTGCGTCTTAGCGTCGTCTTGATAGAGAAGACAAAATTACAACATTTCAGTTGCTAATTTTACAGCATCTTTATAATAGGCAACCTTACAAACAAAATTATCAAACAGTCTCTTTTCAAGCACATATTCTCCAAACCAGCCACAAATAGCTTGGGAAAGGTGTGCCGTGTGCCGTCTCCTATGTTTGATCCTTCTGAACTTCCTGGAAAAAAACCTGCTTTACTGATGATAAAAGTGCAGAAAGAACAGAGTATCTTGACAAAGTGAGAGAAGTCTGTCAGGAACATGTTCAGCTCATATTTCACCACAAAAACAAAGAGAGAAGGAAGAAATTATATTTTGCATAAAGAAAATGGAGGCTATTTTTACCATCAATAATTTTTTTTGCATTGTGATATTTATTGCATGACAATTAAGCTAATCTTGCTTCTGAAGTGACGGTGATGGGGAAAAAGGCAAGTATTTATCATAACAATATTTGTTGTAATCCCTAAATGTATTAGCGAAAAATTAATATATTTTTTTTAAATTTATATATATATATATATATATATATATATATATACAGTGAGGAAAATAAGTATTTGAACACCCTGCTATTTTGCAAGTTCTCCCACTTAGAAATCATGGAGGGGTCTGAAATTGTCATCGTAGGTGCATGTCCACTGTGAGAGACATAATCTAGATCTTCTCTAGATCAGTCAGGTTTCTGGGCTGTCGCTGAGAAACACGGAGTTTGAGCTCCCTCCAAAGATTCTCTATGGTCACTGGAGACTGGCTAGGCCACGCCAGAACCTTGATATGCTTCTTACAGAGCCACTCCTTGGTTATCCTGGCTGTGTGCTTCGGGTCATTGTCATGTTGGAAGACCCAGCCTCGACCCATCTTCAATGCTCTAACTGAGGGAAGGAGGTTGTTCCCCAAAATCTCGCAATACATGGCCCCGGTCATCCTCTCCTTAATACAGTGCAGTCGCCCTGTCCCATGTGCAGAAAAACACCCCCAAAGCATGATGCTACCACCCCCATGCTTCACAGTAGGGATGGTACTCATCATTCTTCTTCCTCCAAACACGTTTAGTGGAATTATGACCAAAAAGTTCTATTTTGGTCTCATCTGACCACATGACTTTCTCCCATGACTCCTCTGGATCATCCAAATGGTCATTGGCAAACTTAAGACGGGCCTTGACATGTGCTGGTTTAAGCAGGGGAACCTTCCGTGCCATGCATGATTTCAAACCATGACGTCTTAGTGTATTACCAACAGTAACCTTGGAAACGGTGGTCCCAGCTCTTTTCAGGTCATTGACCAGCTCCTCCCGTGTAGTTCTGGGCTGATTTCTCACCTTTCTTAGGATCATTGAGACCCCACGAGGTGAGATCTTGCATGGAGCCCCAGTCCGAGGGAGATTGACAGTCATGTTTAGCTTCTTCCATTTTCTAATGATTGCTCCAACAGTGGACCTTTTTTCACCAAGCTGCTTGGCAATTTCCCCATAGCCCTTTCCAGCCTTGTGGAGGTGTACAATTCTGTCTCTAGTGTCTTTGGACAGCTCTTTGGTCTTGGCCATGTTAGTAGTTGGATTCTTACTGATTGTATGGGGTGGACAGGTGTCTTTATGCAGCTAACGACCTCAAACAGGTGCATCTAATTTAGGATAATAAATGGAGTGGAGGTGGACATTTTAAAGGCAGACTAACAGGTCTTTGAGGGTCAGAATTCTAGCTGATAGACAGGTGTTCAAATACTTATTTGCAGCTGTATCATACAAATAAATAGTTAAAAAATCATATATTGTGATTTCTGGATTTTTTTTTTTTAGATTATGTCTCTCACAGTCACTGTGGACATGCACCTACGATGACAATTTCAGACCACTCCATGATTTCCAAGTGGGAGAACTTGCAAAATAGCAGGGTGTTCAAATACTTATTTTCCTCACTGTATATATATATATATATATATATATATATATATATATATATATATATATATATATATATATATACACACTCACCTAAAGGATTATTAGGAACACCATACTAATACTGTGTTTGACCCCCTTTCGCCTTCAGAACTGCCTTAATTCTACGTGGCATTGATTCAACAAGGTGCTGAAAGCATTCTTTAGAAATGTTGGCCCATATTGATAGGATAGCATCTTGCAGTTGATGGAGATTTGTGGGATGCACATCCAGGGCACGAAGCTCCCGTTCCACCACATCCCAAAGATGCTCTATTGGGTTGAGATCTGGTGACTGTGGGGGCCATTTTAGTACAGTGAACTCATTGTCATGTTCAAGAAACCAATTTGAAATGATTCGAGCTTTGTGACATGGTGCATTATCCTGCTGGAAGTAGCCATCAGAGGATGGGTACATGGTGGTCATAAAGGGATGGACATGGTCAGAAACAATGCTCAGGTAGGCCGTGGCATTTAAACGATGCCCAATTGGCACTAAGGGGCCTAAAGTGTGCCAAGAAAACATCCCCCACACCATTACACCACCACCACCAGCCTGCACAGTGGTAACAAGGCATGATGGATCCATGTTCTCATTTGATTACCATCTGAATGTCTCAACAGAAATCGAGACTCATCAGACCAGGCAACATTTTTCCAGTCTTCAACTGTCCAATTTTGGTGAGCTTGTGCAAATTGTAGCCTCTTTTTCCTATTTGTAGTGGAGATGAGTGGTACCCGGTGGGGTCTTCTGCTGTTGTAGCCCATCCGCCAAGGTTGTGCGTATTGTGGCTTCACAAATGCTTTGCTGCATACCTCGGTTGTAACGAGTGGTTATTTCAGTCAAAGTTGCTCTTCTATCAGCTTGAATCAGTCGGCCCATTCTCCTCTGACCTCTAGCATCAACAAGTCATTTTCGCCCACAGGACTGCCGCATACTGGATGTTTTTCCCTTTTCACACCATTCTTTGTAAACCCTAGAAATGGTTGTGCGTGAAAATCCCAGTAACTGAGCAGATTGTGAAATACTCAGACCGGCCTGTCTGGCACCAACAACCATGCCACGCTCAAAATTGCTTAAATCATCTTTCTTTCCCGTTCTGACATTCAGTTTGGAGTCCAGGACCACACCCCTAAATGCATTGAAGCAACTGCCATGTGATTGGTTGATTAGATAATTGCATTAATGAGAAATTGAACAGGTGTTCCTAATAATCCTTTAGGTGAGTGTGTATATATATATATATATATATATATATATATATATATATATATATATATATATATATATATATATATATATATATATATATATATATATATACAAATTAAACATTAATGAAAATTGTCTCACTAAGCCAAATAAATATATGCCTAAATATATTTTATTTTCTGTATGCAAAAAAATAACCTCTTTTGATTTTGGAGCAAAACATGAAGCAGACACATTTTAGTGAGAATCACCCATGAAGGTGACAAAATACAGCATTTAAAATGAGCTTTGACAGTTTTCAGATGGAGGGCGGATGTAAACGCATGATAAACGGCATCAACAATCTCGGCTTGGAATACTTAGCAATCAGAGCTCGCAGCCGCTCAGCATAACATACAGCTTATTCCATCTGAGTGATGGTGCTAATTGAACATGAGGCTCCGAAATCTACACTAGACCACTCTTCGTGACAGCTCCATACACTTATGTGTGATTACGCCGCAGATTTGGCCTCTTAATCAAATCTTTGTTTCACAACTGCCTCTCACATGATTACGATAAGATGCCACGATTGTGTCTGTGAACACTTCCTCTTTCTGCAATGATAGGAGAGCTCTACAAAACCCATATGTGGAATAACCTAAGCACAGACAGTGTGAATCTCTTGCAAAGATAACAAGATCTGAGTTTTGTGGCTTTTAGTCCACATCTATTACCTGCCGCAATTCAGAACACAAAAATGTATGAAATCAAGTTTTTCCGAAGCATTTGCATCCACATGCTGGCATAGAATATGTTATGTTTCAGGCGTCCCGCTTGAGTTTTGAGTTTAAAAGGCTAGAGACCTCTCACTCACCCAGATTGATATGCAGGGCCAGTCGGCCCTTATGCAGCTCTAGGGTTATGTAATCGCCCCTTTGTCCCTCTCCATGCACAAGGACCCCGTCCGCACGCTGGCTCTTAAACCGCAGGGAGATGACATCTTTCACCGTGCTGGTGGACTTCTGATTAAACCGGTACAGCAAAGAGCTCCTGCCATTGAAGTCTGCAACATCCGACTCTATGGAAAAAATAAAAATAAAAAATGAATCTGCATCATGGTCATAAATAACAAGAAAGATGAAAGTGCAAAATTTTCCTTATTTACTTTCATAATTGTGCATAATTCATAAGTTTCTCATATTTCCAAAATAAAAAAAAAGTGTTTTCATAATCTTTTAGAAACAAAACAAGAGAAAAAGCTAAATCAAAAGCAAAGTAAAGCAAAAAACAAAGCAAACCAAAGAAAATGCAAAAGCAAAGCAAATCAAAGCAATGCAAAAACAAAAAGTAAAGCAAACACAAAAGCAAAGCAAAAACAAAAAACAAAGCAAAAAAGCAAATCAAATCAAAAGCAAAGCAAAAGGAAAAGCAAATGCAAACGCAAACGCAAACGCAAAGCAAAGCAAAAACAAAAAACAAAGCAAAGCAAAAACAAAAAACAAAGCAAACCCAAAAGCAAAGGCAAAAGATAAGCAAAGCAAAGCAAAAACAAAAAAACAAACAAAAAAGAACTAAACAAAAACACCTGTAAACTTTGGGAAAGTGTTATTTTAATTTATATAAAAACATAATAATAATAATAATAATAATAATAATAATATATATATTTTTATTATATACGTTTAATTATTTAATATTATTTAATATAACTTGCACTGAATGAGTTTGCAATGTGTCACTCATTTATTAGGTGCATGTGAAGAAAAAAAAGAACACAATGAAGTAGTCTCTGAATAAGACCCGTCTTGAGAGTTAAGGTCAGTTTATTTTTCTTATTTCCTTCTTAAAAAATGTTGGCCAGAATTTAAAGACAAATCCAAGCCTGCCTCAAAGCAACCCTTCAGAACAAATTCTACCCTGGGCGGTAAAAGGAAGAAATGTGCATGGTTTTTGACCCGGGCTCAGAGGTCAGACATTAAATTTTCGCTCTCTTTCTCCATCTCTCCTCGCCGGATGGCGGAGTGCGAGAGACTGAAGCTAACTAGCCATGACAAGCAAAGCCGTGCAAAGAGCTCGGAGCCGTCTGCTGAATATAGAACTAACACAGAGGGTCCAGGAACATCAGCAAGCGCAATGAGGCTGAGTTAGATAAAGTGAGGAGATCAGACGAGAATGTGTTTGGTTTTCGTTTTTTTGCACGAGTTGGCGTCTCGATGGAGGCACAATGCGTGTCAAGATGGAATGATAAGGAAATGTATCTTTATCTCAAAGTCTTTTAATCATAGATGCACAACAATAATCAAAAAACCTTAGAAGTTACATAAACAATGACCTTGAGAACTGAGAGGATAGAAAGAAGAGTCGGATAGAACTGAGAGGATAGAAAGAAGTTGAAAACATTGCCAGGTTTAGCAGAATAAAATGCATATTGTATAATCCTTCCTGAGGGGAAAGAACAAAAACTATGAAGTTCAAACTCTAGACTGAATCTGAACTCAGCCAGGCGGCTCGATAAACACAACACATGGTTGAATCACGTCACGCTTGAATAATGTATTATTTAGGATTGTAGATGGCAAAATAAAATGCTGAAATAAAATATTAAAATTAGAATGGTTGCCAAAGCAACAAGCTGAAATGAAGTTTAAGTTGAAGAAATAAACTAAAACTGAAAAAAAATAATAATAATTAAACCAGCATAATTTAACCTGTATAATAAAACGGTTAATTAATTAATTAACTAACTAACAAAACTGACAACAGCAGATAAAAAAAAAAAAAAAATTATAATAAGTAAAAATATAAAAATTATAAATATAAAAAAAGTTCATTTAAAATATTAATACAAATTATAACAGTATATAAATAATATTCATATAACACTTGAACCAATGAATTTCTGATGGAATGAATGAATGAATAAATAAAAAGCAAGTCCATCTACATATTTTTCACTTTGAACATCTACATTTGTATTAATTTAAGATTAATACAAGACAAAAAAATATTAAATACATTGACATTTAAGACTGACTTAATATATTTTAAACATTGTTTTGCATTTTGGTGATGTTGAGGTCTTATTTGTTGTTTACTTATGTTAATGATGATGATGACTTTTACATATCATGTTAAAAGGTTAAAATGATATAAATTGTAACAACAACAATAATTATGATGATAATAATAATAATAATAATAATAATAATAATAACAAGTAACAGTGTCGAAATCTGCTATACTGGTCTTGACAGTCCTTGGAATCAGATTGAAAAGAAAATAACTCCATACCAAATTTACTCTGTTAAGATCTATTTAACAAAATTTCTTAATTTCCCCCCCATTACTTAGAACATATAGTATGTGGGGAAATTTAACATATTCTGTGTGGGCCTACTTATTGCTTAACACACACACGCAAAGTCCTCTACAAACTAAGAATTAGACCTCTCTTTATTTATGGGTCTCTTGGTGGCATCAACACAGCAGTGCTCCATTGTGAATTAATGACTGTACAGGGATACACACACACACACACACACACACACTCAGAGAACGTATGCTCTTGCTACACACTCCCCATTTCAGACATACACACACAAACAGTTTATACCACGAAGCCACGGCCTTAAATTGCAGTTAGCAGCAGAGGCGCTTGACAGATTTAAAACTAATTGACTTCAGGAGCATTCTGGGAGTGCATGAATAAGGCCAACGCAACGCTGAGGATGTCCGGTTTATCCTCCAGAAGAGAAATATGAATGGAGGGAGACCATGCGCTATCCTAAACATGTGCTTTCTTTCTGTGTCTTTCCCTCTCTTAAGTCTCAGACTTGTTCGAATTCACTTTGCCCCGCGTTTGACGCCAAGTTTTTTGCATCTCTCCCTATCCATAACGTGATTGAATAGGGTGAGAGTATTCGATCTCGAATAAAATCGTGCATAGAAAACTTAGATGGGACCAACTGCTGTTAATCATGGCTGCTGTTTTGAGAAAGTAATATTACTTGAGTATATTTTTTAGTCCTCTTTCCACCCCTGTTCATATGCCCTTTCTACTAACATTGAGCACCGCAGTGTCAAGCCATTGTATGTTCAGCGCGTACTTGCGCGGGGATAATTATAAATGTAATTACCGAGCACTAATTCAATGCCTGATTCATTCGCGGCTCCTTTGGAATGCAAGCCTGCGCCCGCCGCTAATGCTAGTGCTAACCTGCCAGCGGTCTGACTTTGAGAAAGCACTAGCGTCTCTGTTATCAAACCCTATTACTGAAATACTGTGTGGTCAGCACCCACTTATCATGTTTGATCAACGTGGTAAACCGAGTCGCCCCCAGCGGTGTCACATTCTGCCCTATCTCACAAAATTAACGTTTAGAAAATAAACATGGCAGTGATAGGCCACCGAGTCAAGCTTTGAATTGAGAATCGGTGCAGCTAGTGTGCAGACTGCAAATACAAAGCACCTGAGGAGAGACTGAGAGAAAGGAACAATCAGGGAAAGGAAAAAAAAAGAGAGAAAACAAGCACTAGAAAGGCTGCATTATAAATATTTCAAACGCTAGACGTGTGGTGCAAGGTACCCTTGAGGTAACCGATTGATTGTTACCCTGCACTTTGATACCCAGTGAAGGGTAAGTCTAAACCAACTCAACCCGACTGCAGTATGTTACATTGAACTAGCAACAGCTAAAAACAGACTAGCTGATCTTTTGAAACCACAGCTTGCTTGTTTTTTGTCCTTTCTTCCTTCAGACCATATCAGTATGATTGTGTGCACCAACATCACCACAATATCGGAATATACAGTCAGGAATCTCAGGATTTTCTTCAAATCTTTCGGAGTTGGGAGCGCGACAATTAAACAATCATTGCGGACATAGAAAAGCGAATTGCTACGAAGCTGAGCTAAGTTTTAATTGTGAGTTTGCATTTTATGTGCCGTCGATGAATAGCTGGGTCGATTATAATTGGGTTATAAGATGTTGGCTTGTATGACAAAACTAAATTTACCATAATTCTGTGGGCTTTTCACAACAACATGAATGTTCGGCACGAAAATTTGGTCCGATTTTCACATACAATTTGTTTTTTAAAGCCAATAACAGCCTTGTATTGAAATTTAAATATTTAATGGCACTGAATTTTCGCTTGGTGTGAAAAAGCCTTAAGAATGTTAAAGTCACGTACTATTCTGTATTGTGACGTACATCTGAGTGAAAAAAAAAAGACGGGGACTGAATGGAAGCTTGCAATCGACTGTAAAAAAGGGGCAGGACTAAATGATTGGAGTTACGGAGATTTCACAGGAAGATCGAAATTATGACATTATTAAAAATTACAAGGTCACAAAAAAAATAAAAAATAAAAAAGGAACGTACGCATGGATGAACCGTTCACAATAAGACCAATAAGATGCATTTACAATGATGAATTTCCATTTTATCCACCAAATATACGTAACATTCAGTACTCACTGTATAAACAGCCATAGACCTCCACTCTTAGGCCCATCCATCCCCCGGGACTCCAGTCCACCGGCAAGAACCGCAGAAACCGTGCTCTTATGGAGTGTGAGAGCTTGTGGTGAACAATCCCATCGGAATTTGTGTTTCCAGGGAAAGTCTGCAGGAAAAAATAAATTTATCCAAAACAGAAAATTATCCAAAATTTGGCCTTGCTATGTATTGATGAGTTAATATAATGACAAACGAGGAGAGGTATACGAGGTATAATTTTAAGACACATTTTTGTTTGCAAAGAAATGCATTCTGTGGTACAAAAATGAAAAAGTTATATATTGCTAGCATGCATTTATCTCAATTAGCATGTACGTTTGACTCACATAAACTCTTCTAAAGTTAAACCTGCCAGATGGAAGGCCTTTGTAGAAGTGCAGTCAATTGTACCATTGTTTAGCTCATTTTCATGAGTAATTTCAATAGGAATCCACATAGAGAATTTCGAGTTGGTTATACTAAATTTTCATAGAAACTTTTCCTAATGTGACCACACCTTAACACTAATGTGTTACAAGCTCTCCTACATCTATTTACAGTCTGTGCTGTAGTGAAGTATTGGTAAACATTAAGATATTGCCAATTTAAGACATTTCTTCAGTGACTAAGGCACAATTGTTAACGTTGTACTATGTTAGCACTCAAGTCGGAATGTTTGGCTAGTTAACGTGTGCTGGTAGACGCCGTTACTTCATCATTCTGTTTCTTCAATGACTGCACATAGTTGCTAGTAAAGGTCCCAAGTGGCATGAGAAAGTCGAAAGACTTACATTGAAATGACTGGGAATGCTAACAATGTTTTAGCCAGCTTAGTCTCAATTAGCATATAGGTTACCTCAGAGAAACTCTTCAAAAGTAAGAGAGTTGATTATCTATACATAGAGCTGAACTTTTGCCAAGCTGCATTTACCTAAGATTTTAAAAAACTAACACAAAAAGTTAGCGGGGAGCCTCTGGCAGCGTTAGTTTCTTTAAGCTGCACTCAAAGCGTCAATGCTAATCTAAACCTCCAGTTTTAGAATAGCTGGGGGTCCTACCTCCAGCTGTAGCGCCTAACAGAAAAACGGCATGACCAGGAGGCACCTACCGCACTTGAAAAATGTTCCACGTCTTTTAATCTTCCACTCATTAAAATGCTTCACACCTTCAAAGACTTCCATTAAACTCAGTTCTCAAACTAATCAGCACCTTTTTTTCCTCCCACTGGGGTGGAAGATAAAAGAACCAAACATTAAACCATCTTTGAACAAAAAAAAAGTAAATTACATAAAAAGTTGTAACGAGATGAGTTAGCCGCAGAAAATATATACACCACCTCCGCATCCACCTCCTCCTCCTGCTCTCTGTTTGTTTAGCTCCAATGATTACATTAGCAGGAAAACCAAGCTTTCTTAATGAGAGATGACGGAGATGGCAGATAAGATCTCAGTAATGTTTCGCCCAAGCTCTCTTTTAGCCGGTGCTTAATAAGAACGCCAGGGAATGATGGAGCTTTGAAATGACTACTATTGATTCAGAAGAGGAGGGTGAAGTCCATTTGTTTGCCTGTAAGTGTGGAGGCAATGCAATCGCTGTCTCTTGTGGCGCAAGGGCCGCTCCGATTGATTCCAAAGTTGTCAAAATAAAACTATCCAAAAAAGAAAAGAAAACGTAATTCAAGTTGGGAAGACAAGGATTTTAGCTGCACTGCCAGTGACCGGTGAAGTCAGGAGACCATGAAATAAGTTTGGGCAGGGATATAAAGTCACGTCCCTCAAGATGGGTGGTGTATTTAATCTTAGTTTGGGTGATTAAGTGAAATTCAAGTTGATAATTAAAAATTGAACGTTTCATGGGTGGCTGGTTTTCGATGGGAAGTGCAGGGGAGGATGCGTTAATTTATCCTAGTAAATTATTATGATTTAGTTAAAGATACAGATGCTTAATGATTATGGGTGTGCATGCATTTTATTCCGCTCATAAAAGCCCCCCTGATCCACATTATTTGGAAAGCTACAGTACTTATTGCCCTGACTGAAGTACTAATGCATAATAAATATAATAAAAGGCTGGATTATTTATAAGAGTACTTGGATAACTCACCCCTATGTTGTCCTCTTGTCTGAACTGCTTCCAAGCTCTTCCTGTGTCACTGTACAGCAACATGTAACTCGTAACCCAATCAGGATTCCCGAAACGACCCTGGGTCGCCACAGCTGTGATCTCGACCCTTTCCCGCAGGTCCACCTGTAGCCACCGTAGCCTGTCTGTTCGTTCTGGAGCCCAGCCGCCACCACCTAACACAAGAACAGAAGGGTTGTAATGTAACTAAGCCCAGGTACAACCCACAAAAAGCAAGATGCTACGCAAAAAGATTAAGCTGCCAACCTGTGATGAAAGTTAAAAAAAAGTGTAATTTCTGTGCTGCTATGGTGAGTTCAAGGCAAAAAACAACAACAAAAGAACTTTCAAACCAAACAGCTTTTGGTTGCTCACCGCGGCAAATCCATATGACCAACTTGAACATGTTGCAAAATCTCTACGGGGAAATCTTTCGCCAAATTCCTGATTGCGTGGATTACTAATACTAAACTAATAGATTTCACCAATGAAACTTCGCTGAACAATGGTAAATGTAACCACACCTTTAACACTAGAAGTGCCATGGCGGTCATTTTGACCGTTTTTAATTTTATATCTGCAATAACTTTGTTGAAAAAATAAATAAAATCCTGCTGGTACCTGACTTCTCCTAAAAGTGTGTGTATTTTCATAAAAAAAAAAAAATTCATATAAATTACACATAAGGCAAAAAAACAACTGAACATATTTACCTATTTCGGCCATAGACGGTCATATTGACCGAACTGAATTTCGCGGTGTTATTATAGGCTATACCAATATACACAACAATAAAATGTGGTAAAAAATACACAAAACATATTCAACAACAAATCATTTAAATGTAATGATATTCAGAACAGAACAAGAATGAAAAAATAATTATAAACAAGCCAAAATGAAATACTTTATAAGCGAAAGTGAAAGTAAGCGGCGTTAGGCTCACGTAACTCTCTAATTAGAATCAAAATGTTTCAACATTTGCGATGTATTTGGATGGTAAACTATACATTTATTATATTATAAACCCCTTTATTATAGGCTTTGTACTTCACTCACGTTCCAGTATCGACGGAAAAAATCATCCTCTTCACATGCGCAAAATGGTAGGCTACGAATTATAGGCTACTGACTATAAACAGAGCAGTGGAATTTTTATATGTTAGGTTGACTATTTTATTATTATATTTTATTATGGCTATAATGAACTGGCTGCAATGTCAGGATTGCAATGCTGGAATATGGTGTGTGTGTGTGTGTGTCGGCGGGCGCGGGCGCGATCGAACAGTGGAAACATGAAAACATAGGCTACTCCGTCATTTTGTTCAGGACATCTACGGATATTATTTATTTATAAATGTAAACTAGTTTAAATGTACAGTTTGGTGTTGTTTTGTTTTTAAAAGATATCCTAATACAATAAATGCATTAATCTCTCAACTGGGTATTTATAATTAAAGATATAGAGTTATAGAGTCAAAATGACCGCTTGCGGCAGTTCTAGTAGTTATGGAATTTTGGCACTTCTAGTGTTAACTAAATATTTATTTCACTACACAAAAAAAGCTAAATTGTGCTCAATGACATTTCTTGATAGTACTAAGGGACTACTTGTGAATATACAGCATTTGAATCGGTTCACTTGAAGTGAACTCAAATAACTATATAAAAAAAAATGTATGTCTCATATCAACAGCCAAAAGGTGGTTTTACTGTGGAATTTATGAATGTTGGATTATTTCACACTATAAATATGGGTGAGAGGAAATTATGTAAATTATGTTATGTTAAGTGAATGACACAAAGTCTATTGTGATCACACCTTTAATGAACCAACTCATTAAAGAAACCCAACATTCTAATTGAAATGATTCACTAAAATGATTCCGAATTCCCAACACGTCTTGAGAGAAAGAAACCTAGAATAGCACGTTTTATTTTTATATCAGCTCGCTCATGCACAAGACATCATTACAAAGCAATGCAACATTTTGTCAATCTACAATGACAATCTACAATTTATAAGAAAAGCTAGCATGCTACTGATAAAACGACTATACATCTACTGCCAGGTTAGTGAAAAACGCTAAATAAATAAAAAATTGCATCGCTTCTTTTGGCAAGTTTCTAAGCACTGTAGTTAATTAGGAAACATTCCTTCATTAACAAAATATAAACTTTTAATTAAAGGCAAACAGATATTTGAAGCATTTCGCAGACAGCCCAGCTTCAACTTCAGACAAGCCTGCCAAGTGAGGTTCTTTTAAACCTGTCTGTTCACACTAATTAGCTCAGTGAATCTAACTTCCACTGGCACTGCAATTAAAAGGCTGAGCAAATATACTGTACAGCAAACCCAGCGCTAGTCTTAGCACAAGGAACTACTCTACTAGCACAACCACACCAAGCCACAGAGGTGCGTGTCACATGGGGGTCCCTGTCACTGTCAGGCAGTAATTCACTGTTTGGTCTGCTTTTGACCCGTAAGCAAACTGAATTACAATCAAATCGACTCTAAAAGGCTGGGTACTGCATGCTAATACTCCATCACAAGTCATACTGGATATGTATTTCTGCTGTGGCATATCAAATGACAGAGTTTCATGTTCTGAATGCAACGGACTCCAGCATTAGCTAGACCTACGCTTGTAAAATGTCTTTTCATGGTCTAGTCATGTTTTTTTTTTTTCTAGTACCATGTAAATACCATGGTCTATAAACACAAAAATTAGGCAAACAGTGTGCACATCCATTAGGAAAAAACACAATAATCAATCAGTGCATGATTTATATAAAAATCACCATGGTATTAGCACCAGATACCATCGCTGTACAGTTTTTGCCAGTTAATCAAAACATGTACTTGATGTAAAACTGTCTAAATGAACTGTTTGTATTTAAATAATAATTGTAATGTTTTCACCAAATTATAAAATGAATATAATATAATCTTATTTAAAATGGTATATGACAATCAAAATTTCCCATTTTACTGTATATAATGTAATTTGATATTACCAGTAAAACCTGAAAACATTAGGTTACGCTAATGAAAGAAAATGTACAGACATTTAATAGAAATACCTCAGTAGGGTAACAACAACACATTTTCCCATTTTTATAGTGGGATTACTCACCATCTCTTCTGTTGAGTTTGGCGAAATATGGGGACTGACTGTCGGAGGAAGATGAGGAGCTCTGGAATGATGTGGGAGGAAGAGCAGAGACCAGTGGCCCATTGCAGTGATCTAGAACAGCAGGAAACACATTAACAAATCAGATTTGACGTTCATGGTTTGTGAATGACTCCATTTTGGTATGAAATGCCCAGTTTTAATTAACCAATTAACACCCAATGGATAACGGATCAAGTCCTGCCCTTCATTGTTTTCCCCAATGTATATTCAGTTTCTCCCAAAAATGTGTCAACCTACAGACATAAAATGGCTTGTGAATGTTGCAAAATTGTTTACACCCTCAACCTTGGCAGAAGATACCAGTTAATGGACCAGAAGAAAGCAGTCTGCAGTGCTCCCAGGGATAAACTTCCTTTCATCCAGACAAAAAAAAACGGGACTTTCAACATCCATTCCCCAGGTTAACGTGCAGAGCAAGATAATGACAAGAAAGAATGAGCAGAAAGGAGAGAGAGTGAGAAATCTGACAACGGCTCTCATTTCAATGTTTGAGAAAGCCGCACTGATTTCTCAGCTAATTAACCTTTCAAATGCTTCCTGAATGAGCCTGACATCAAATAGCATCACTCACAGAATTGCAAATGTATTCCAGACCGGGCAAAAGGTGAGACGGGGAGATGAGAGGGAGAAAGAGAGAGATAAAGAGACATGAAATAGTGAGTATCAGGGTAAGGTCGTAGGAAGGAGAGAGGATGGTAGCTAGATGTGGCCCTGTCTCCTCTCTTACAACGGCTTTGAGAGGCAGAGATACTCGAGCAAACGAGTCAAAAAGAATCGTCCTCTTCTGGTTAACGGTATATTTAGTTCTGGAAAAAAAAAAACCCCTAATAAACAGGCAACCTCCGAAGCAGGTTTCCTCCAGATGAAGCCATTTAAAAACCCGCCCCATGATGCATATTTCAACAGGGAGTCTCTTTTGCTGGCTATCTCTCTATCTTTTCCACTGCAAGCGTGTAACGTGAGCAAATTGAGCAAGTGATGTTTCTGAATCTCATAAATATGAATGACAGGAATGACTGACAGGGGCTTTCTCATATCGCTGCGGTGACGTTCGCGTGGAGGATATCGGTAGCATTGCGTCCACCAGAGGAAAGAGACCAGATTAGATTTTTTCTTGTGCAGAAGGGAAGTGAGATTGACCTAGTGACTGCCTAGCACCTGATCCTCTGATGGCACAATAGATGAGAATCGATACAGCACAACCACAAACCTGAAGCTTCATTCCTTGAGATGTTTGATGGACAGGAATATGTATGACCCTTTTGAGGGGGTTGAAAAAGCCATGTCTTATTTAAAATCAAGTGGGATTTCTGAAAACACAACTGGATCCTACAACCTTCGGTCGGATGCCAGGATGTAATTTTCAGAGAGTTTCTCCTTCTACAACCTTGTGATACACTGTTCCCTTTGAAACAAACCGATTCACCGCTCTTATGAGACTACAAATCTGTTTCTTATTGGTGTCTGTTAGAGCTGCAGTAACTTTTGGTTGCATGACAGAGCATCCGTTGACCCTTGAACTACTACTTTTACTACATTCATTGCACAATGCCATTTGAAGCCAATGGATCCACAGCATTTGCCTTTGCAAACTCCAGTAAGTGTACTAACTCTATGGGTATCAGTACATTTTATTCAAAAACTGCAACGTTTCAACAATTTAAGTTCTTTGTTAAGTTGAAGAGTTAAAAACCATTGCATTTGCTGAATGAAATTTGTGGATACCAGGAGATTGTCAGAGAATTCTGTGGATCTATTAGTTCCAAATGGAATTGTGCAATGCAAATGAAGATGAAGGTTCTGCGAAAGTGAACAGAAGTTGTTGCAACATACTGAGCACCCAGTGTCCTGTACTCAACTTGGCTTGGAAATGCACTCTTTTTCTACAAATTTATCCATAAAAACAATCAAGACACCAGATGGGCAAGATTGGAACCAATACTGTATCTCTTATTTGAGCATAATTCAATGTGTCTTGAGCATGTATGCCAATTGCTCGGTCATGGCTCCAAAAGAGGAATACTTTTGAAGTCCATTACATGAGCTGCTTTGTAACACATTATTCATCCTTCAAATGCTTCCCAGAGGTAAAAAATAAATAAAAATAATACTGCTGAGCTTTTGTTCTTGCATAGCTCATAACACTTAATAAGAGAGGAGTTCTCAGTCATGGATCGATGTTTTCCCTAAAGATATTTAAAGGGATAGATCACCAAAAAAAAAAAAAAAAAAATCAATATCTGTTATTAATTACACACCCTCATGTCATTCCAAACCTGAAAGACTTTCATTCATCTTCAGAACACAAATAAAGATATTATTGATGAAATCTGAGATCTTTCTGTCCCTCCATTGACAGCTACGCAACTGCCACTTTGACGCTTAAGAAAGTTCATAAAGAGATGGTAAAACTAATCCATATGAATTGAGTCCAAAATGTAACTCGACCACTTCATTTGATGAACAGATTTAACTTTTATTCACATAAACACTGATCAGCGAACATAAACAGAAGCTCAACCATTTTTGCTTGACGTGCGAGAACAAACCTCTTGCGGAAGTTCAAATGTGCTGCGTAAGACGAGAATGAACCTCATTGGTTCTTGCAGAAGCTAAAACGTGCCGTGTAACACAAGAATAAACCTTATTGGTTCTTGTGGAAGCTCAAACGTGCTGTGTAATACACCATTGGTTCTTGAAGCTCAAACGTATTGTGTAACCCGCAAGAACCAATGAGGTTCATTCTAGTGTAAGCTCAAACGTGCTGCGTGACACGAGAATGAACCTCATTGGTTCTCACACGTCAAGTGAACATGCTTGAGCTTTTGTTTACCACAACCGATGTGTGAGTTGAATGTTTATATGTGAAAAAAGCCTAAATTCAATCTGTTCATCATATAAAGCGATCGAGACTCTTCAGAAAATGTTGGACTAAACCGTTTGATTCATATGGAATAGTTTTACGATCTCTTTATGGACTTTCTGAAGCATCACTTGAAGCAAGTTCTAGCTGTGCTGTCAACAGAGTGACAGAAATCTCAGATTTTATCACAAAAGATCTTCATTTATGTTCTGAAGATGAACGGGAAGTCTTAAGGGTTTGAGACGACATGAGTGTGAGTAATTAATGACAGAATTAAAATTTTCTTTTAAACAAAAGCCTCCTTTGCTCTCCATTTAATAAATTATTTGCTTAGGAAAAACGTTTGAGAAATTAATGAGTTACCCCCCCTCCCCCTCCACATCTACAAACAGCTAATCAAGAAAACAAAATCTTTTGTTTTTTATTTTTTTATTATAAAATCATGCCTATTTTGATTCTTTAATGTTTGAATTTATGCCAATCATCAAAAAATTATTTATTCTAATCAAATACAATGACCTGATTGCTGCATACATAATTGGTTAATCATGCTAATATAATCTCAGTTTAGATTAGTAATTAGTGTAAATGAAGTGTACTCATGTATGCATGTAATTAATAAAACTCTTTAACGAATCAAGAACAGTGCTCACTTTTTTCTAAATAGCAATTCATGACAAGAACGAAGGCCAAGGGATGTTAGCGCACACTCAGGGCTGCTTGTTGAACTGTAAAAAACATTGGTTTTCCTGTATTTGACAAACACACTACGCATAATTGTTTCTACCGGGATCAGACGGATGCTCGGCATGAATGCGAAGACAGGGTTGGAAGGGTGGGGGGGAGATTAAATTTTTATGTTTACCTTGGAAATTCTCCTAGTCAGCACTGCCAGCTCTACTGACATATGCATGCTGCGAAATTAATGTTTATGGGAGGAAAACAACTCAGCAGCACTGGTATTAGCTTGAGGATAGGTCGCCTAATTCGCCGTTTTGCTTGCTAGACAGTCGAACGGTGTAAAGCGTTAGCATTATAAGAAAGACGTGGCTGTTGTTTAGAAATGTTCGCAAACAGAGACGAGCTCTCAGAATCATAAAAACATCCTACAGACATTACTCAGTTCTCTATGGTTTGCCATTTAAAACTGAAAGCTTTTAAGCAAATGCAGTTTGGAGAAACACGTATGAGGCTATTAACAGAGGCAAGATTCCAAGAAATAGCAAAGACCTGTGCTCCCCCACCCCGATTCCCCCTCCTGTGCAGTATTCATACGCTTTATTAGATGTAAAAGCAGCCCAGCACGACAGTCCATTTTTCCTGACCCCAGCTGCTTTTAAGAGTCCACACCTTTAATGGAATCCCTGGATGTCCCAGTGCATCTGCGCTGTGACAGAACATGTGATTTCTAATGCAGTTTTAAAGAAGCTTTTCCCACATTGAATTGAGTCTGGTGCCTCCAACAAACTTTTCCAATGGAAGCATAAAGAGGGAGGAGGGGGGGGTGGTTAGAAGTGCAACAGAAAACGCCTGGACATCTGTGAATGGACACCTACATCCTGTAGAAAGTGTGAAACACTCATTTAAATCCTGTTGGAGAGTTTGCACGCTCTCGGAGTGTCCCAGATTTCTTTGTACACAGAACACAATCCGTCCTCTGTGGATTAAAGCTTTCTTCTTCTTCTTTTTTTTTTTTTTTTTTTTTTTTACCTAAACTTGTATTCAAACACTAGTTAGTAAGCTTAAGTCTTCAACATTCAAAAGAAGACCAATGCACAACGTTATGAGAATTTTTATGTTTAAAAAAAGTGCCATTTGACTTAAAAATAAAGGCTCTAAATAGAGCGAAAAAAGCCAGCGATGTTTGGCAGCAAATTCGTTAAATGACAATAAAATAAAGAAATAAAAGGTTGCTAAACAATAAAAATGACTGTATTATTGCATAATTTGCTCATAAATTGCAAAATCTAGCTTTAAATGATTCAAAACCCAAGATACTAATCTGAAGAACCTATAAAAAAAAATCTCCAAAGCACCATATAGCCAACTCAAAACACCTATCCAGTGAAAAATAGGTTCTAAAAGGATCATTCTAATACCCCTCTTCTTGCTATCTGATGCTGAATTACCCATTCCCAACACATTTAAGTAGTTTAAGAATTGCCGGATCATTCCTGAGCCTCGTGAGAGGAGTTTAATCTTGCATGTGAAGATAAAACCAAGACCAACATCTGTGTAGATTAAGCAACGAGGGACTCTGTCTTGTTAGTGCCGTTTTTGATTGTCCTAAAGGCGCCACGGCTATTCAAACACACACACGCACACACACACACGCACACACACACACACAGGTCTAAAGTCTGTAATAATGAAGTCTCTTCTGCTCATCATGGCTGCATTTATATGATCAATAATACAGTAAAACAGTAATATTTTGAAATATTATTACACTTGGAACGGTTTTCTATTTGAACATTTTTGAAAATGGTAATTTATTCCTGTGATCAAAGCTGAATTTTTAGCATCATTACTCCAGTCTTCAGTGTCACATGATCCTTCAGAAATCATTCCAATATGCTGATTTGATGCGCAATTATTATTGGTGTTCAATTATTAATAATGGGTCTTATTATCATCAATGTTTTAGCTGCTTAATGATTTATTTGAAATACAAATCTTTAGTAACATTATAAATGTCTGTGTATTATAATTTTTTATTTATTTTAATATAATAAAACTATTATATCTATAATATATTATTATTTGGCAGATAAAATGCATGTGGACACACACGTGTCCTCATTATATAAAAAGTAAATGAATACTTATTATTAAATAAAAATAATACTCCAATATAATATCTATTATTTTGAATCTATCTACCTATCTATCTATCTATCTATCTATCTATCTATATATATATATATATATATATATATATATATATATATATACTGTGTATATACAGTATGAAAAAAACGTCCTTCCTTCCTTCCTTCCTTTTTTGTCGATCCCTTCATTCATATACTTGTTTTCCTTCTTTCTTTTCTTCCTGTCTGTTTTCCTTACATTTCTTTTATTGATCCATCTCTTCCTTCCTTCCTTCTTGCCTATTTCTTTCTGCCTTTACTCTTCCTTCCTTCCTTCCTGCCTATTTCTTTATGCCTTTACCCTTCCTTCCTTCCTTTCTTCCTTCCTATTTCTTTCTGCCTTTACCCTTCCTTCCTTCCTTCCTTCCTTCCTTCCTTCCTTCCTATTTCTTTCTGCCTTTACCCTTCCTTCCTTCCTTCCTTCCTTCCTTCCTTCCTTCCTTCCTTCCTTCCTTCCTTCCTATTTCTTTCTGCCTTTTCCTTCCTTCCTTCCTATTTCTTTCTGCCTTTACCCTTCCTTCCTTCCTTCCTTCCTTCCTTCCTATTTCTTTCTGCCTTTACCCTTCCTTCCTTCCTTCCTTCCTTCCTTCCTTCCTTCCTTCCTTCCTTCCTTCCTTCCTTCCTTCCTTCCTTCCTTCCTTCCTTCCTTCCTTCCTTCCTTTTTCTTTCTGCCTTTACCCTTCCTTCCTTCCTATTTCTTTCTGCCTTTACTCTTCCTTCCTTCCTTCCTTCCTTCCTTCCTTCCTTCCTTTTTCTTTCTGCCTTTACCCTTCCTTCCTTCCTATTTCTTTCTGCCTTTACTCTTCCTTCCTTCCTTCCTTCCTTCCTTCCTTCCTTCCTTCCTTCCTTCCTTCCTTCCTTCCTTCCTTCCTATTTATTTCTGCCTTTACCCTTCCTTCCTTCCTATTTCTTTCTGCCTTTACTCTTCCTTCCTTCCTTCCTTCCTTCCTTCTTTTCTGCCTATTTCTTTCTGTCTTTACTCTTCCTTCCTTCCTTCCTTCTTTCCTTCCTTCCTATTTCTATCTGCCTTTACCCTTCCTTCCTTCCTTCCTTCCTTCCTTCATGCCTTTACCCTTCCTTCCTTCCTTCCCTCCTTCCTATTTCTATCTGCCTTTACCCTTCCTTCCTTCCTTCCTTCCTTCCTTCCTTCCTTCCTTCCTTCCTTCCTTCCTTCCTTCCTTCCTATTTCTATCTGCCTTTACCCTTCCTTCCTTCCTTCCTTCCTTCTTTTCTGCCTATTTCTTTCTGTCTTTACTCTTCCTTCCTTCCTTCCCTCCTTCCTATTTCTATCTGCCTTTACCCTTCCTTCCTTCCTTCCTTCCTTCCTTCCTATTTCTTTATGCCTTTACCCTTCCTTCCTTCCTTCCTTCCTTCCTTCCTTCCTTCCTTCCTTCCTTCCTTCCTTCCTTCCTTCCTTCCTATTTCTTTATGCCTTTACCCTTCCTTCCTTCCTTCCTTCCTTCCTTCCTTCCTTCCTTCCCCAAATGGAGAAAACACTAATGGTAATAATAATTACAAAAACACTTCAATAAATAATTAAATAGAATGATAAAAAAAAACATTATTTACAAAACCATTTATCATCCTCCTTTCACAACAGGATTTTACATCCATGTCCCACTTACAGCACCACCTCAGACCTCTGCACCCTATCGTGCAGCATTTTGGGTAATTAAAATGACTCGGGCCACATTTTTGCCCCCCTCTTCAAGCTTGGCATTTAGAGCTGACCTGATTTTACTAGCGGTTGCCCATGACAGCGAAGGCTGATGTAATAGAGGAAAATGAAAGAGAGGCTATTATTTAAACCTGACAGCGACACAGAGAGACTCTTCACTTCCATTGTGACACTCCACGCTCACCTCGGCAGGTGGAACACAACAAGAAGAGCGCGACAAAGCCTGGCTAATTTACCGTCAGCCATTTAACTGCGCATCGCAAGATGAGGACATTTCATCATGGAATATGAATGGAATATTGGGAGTTTTAAACATAAAATCTCAATAAAGTCATTATTTAGACACCCTCATGTTGTATGCCAATCTATACGTCCTTTCTGAGTAAATAATGACAGAATTACACAGTGTAAGGCATTTTTGTTATAGAAAACAAGCCAATCGTCACAGGTACATTGTTTTTAAGAGTTTATGCTGAGAATTTAATCAGATCTTGATTGATTTGGAGTTAACGTTTGAATGAAATTCATGCTGAGAGCTTGTACATGTATTGATTGACACTTCTGGCATTCAATGCAAGAAAAAGCAACACTTTCCTTGAATCACAACTTAGGCTTGGTCTGAACATCACTCAGAGCTTTTCGATGACGTCAGATGCGTGTCTGAGTCATACGGATGGACCACTTTTATGATGCTTTATGGAGCTTTATACTTTGCACCGCAGTCCATTTTTGTTGCAGAGCAGCCTGAACATTCGGCTAAATAGCTCTTTTTGAGTATCCTTCTTCACATAGAGCTCAATAACAATACGAGTTGAAGTCGCAACATCACTGACGTTCCCTGACCCTCACAATGGTGAGTAGTAAAACACAGATATAATGATATAATATACTATCTCTGTCCATTATTACACCATCCTGAGTTAGACAGGTAGATGATCTGCACAGTGGGAATGATCAATATAACTTCCACACTCATTTTTACAGAACAGAGTTATAATAGCAGTAACATATTAGATGTTATTAGATGCATACACGATTTTTGGAATATAAATCCCAGAATTTGAATAGTTGACACTGAGATGAGATTTTAATAGGTAAAAATAAAAATAAAAATATCTTTGGATTAGGGTCTTGATAATTTCATCAAGGAAATAGGAGTGCTATATGAATTAAAATAATAATAATAAATTATTATTATTGTTATAAATACATACTAAATTAATAATAATAATTAATAATTTAATTTATATATATTAATACAGTATATGTATGTGTGTATATATTTTTTATTTTTTCTATATCTAATAATAATGATTATATACATTATTATACAACACTCGTTTTAATTTCAAAATAAAAAAATATTGTATTTTCTATTTTTCTATTATTTGTATTTTTCTATTAGATGTTTATAATAATAAAAATACTAATATTAATAATATACATTAATATACAACACTTGTTTTAATTTCAAATTAAATTCGTATTTTTATATTTGCATTTTTTATATTAGTTCTATTTATAATAATAATGATAATGATAATAATAATGATAATAATAATAATAATAATAATAAATTGTTATACATATTAAATAGTTAAATACATACAGGAGATTTATTAAATAAAAAATAATAAAAATATCTGTAATATTATAAAAATATAAATATATATAACTATAAAAATAATAAAAATCTGTATGTAGACAAATGATACATAACTGAAAAAATATGTATATTTTCTTTTTTATATTAGCTGTGTTTTTATATTGCATTATTTTTAATATAATAATAATAGTAATAATGATGATGATGATGATAATAATAATAAGTTTTTATACACAATAATAAAAATACAATTATAAAGTACTATTAAATTACAATCTATTTACAGAACTTGAATAATGAATGTTATACAATACTCATTTTAAAATGCTATAAAGAGTATTATATATAACACTTTAATTTTAGTGTCCTTGGTACATATGTACAGTAGTTACTATAGTAATAACAATAAATTATCCATAATTACATGCAACGAACCATAGACCAAACCCTAAGCTTATTTCCATTTTAAAACTGGAACATTTGAAAGCAACTTCAATTCCCTGGACATAAGAATAATGTCCTAGACTAGTTTACACAAGGATCTGGAATTACGACAAGGTTAAAGCGTTAATATTTTAAGAGCTGAGACTGCTTAGTACGTATGTGGCCAGATATAGCTCAGTGTTTTTCATTGTTGCTGTTTTTCCCCTTTGGTTAATACAGCAGACTTGGAAAAACAAACTTATCAAGGCCTCCGATTGGTTATTGACTCAAGTAAACAACAATACACAACCGTGCCCCGGGACGCCATCAAAGCTATTGAGATGGGTTTACAAAACCTTTTCTCTGCACTGATCAGAGCGGGGAACGTCTCCGGCGCTGTACCACAAAGAGTGTGGGATGCCGGCAGAACTTTCTGGGATATTTGTGAAACGCCATTAGCGGCTTGTTAAGAGTTTGTTGTGCTTTGGGTGATATTTACGAAGTTGGGGAGCATATGTTTGGCAGACTAAACGCCCACTAACACAGACTGAAAAGCATCTCATTAAGGGAAGATACATTAAAGGAGCGTGTTTTTCAAGGTACTGTCTGCAAGTGAACATCAGTTGAGTTCAGGTTTGTTATTACCGTTTTTTACGTTGATGGATTAGACCTGTCAGTCATCTTCGCACGGTTCTCTAAGGGCTGACAGCTGGGGTGTCCTGGTTGTGCTATGCGTTTTGTGAGAACATGTTAAATAAACTTGATAAACCTGGGAAGATTTTTCTTTGCATGACTTTTTTGAGTTTGTATGTCTTTTTATTTTCCAAAAGACGACAATGGCAACCTTTCTTTTTCTATTGGCATAAACTTTAGTCTTAGAACCGCCCACTTAGACAGGAAATACCATCTGATGACATGTAAAGCGACCAATCACAGTTAATTTTGTTTTTATGTGCCCTCAGCCTTATATGAAATAGATTTACCAAAGTACACTGAAAAAATAAAAAAAATAAAAAAATACAGTAGGATTTACTTTTAAATAATTTCCACTCAGAAATTGCCAGTAAGTTCCACAAATAATTACAAAGTAACGGCAAATAACACATTCAATTTAATGTGAAATTTTGAAGTAGAAAGACTGAATTAAGACTTGCTGATGATGCTTCCTACTCTTTTGTTTTCTGCCTGCGGTAACTATGAGTGAAACGTCACTTCATCGTTGTGTATCAGAATTGAGTGCACATCAAAGATTCAATTATTGTTGTACAGAAAAATATACTTGCACTGCTACACAACTCAAGGTCATTACCAACCCTATACACTTTTTACAAAAATAATATTTTTTTTTCTTGTTATATTGTTTAGAATTAATTGATTGAGGAACACTTAGAAGGTTGATGTCAAACTTTAAAAAATGAATGAGGAGGAGGGTAGAGAACGACGTCCCGGGTCACAAAAGACCCGAGGTATGTGTTTAAGGGTTAATGTGATCAGAATTTTGTGTACTCTATAAAGTCAAGTCACACTGCACCAACCAATCAGATCTCAGTTTTATTTGCACACAAAACGTTCTCCTGCAAAATATCCATCAGACATTTATGTCCATTTTATTTTTTTTACTTTTAACTTCTGTAAATTGCGAATTTTAAATACAAACTTAAAAAAAGATTTCACACACAATTTTACATGCAAATTCGTGCAAATAGACGATTAGCGAATGAAGCTTAATGCAAACAGAATTTTGCGTACTCCAGGAAGTCACACTGCGCCAACAAATCAGATTTAAGTTTTAGATTACTCAACCGAGATTGCGATTTCAGCCAGAATTTCGTTTTTGTATGCAAAATGCATTAGTGAATGGATGGTTGGTGGTTCATGGAAAGGTTCATGTTACTCCAGGAATATGTCCCACACACTTTGGAAACTTGACGCTGATTCTCTGGTTCAACGGAAACAGATTTTTCACAGAATTTGAAAGCAGCTGTTTGTCAATATGGATTTTGTACTATTGAAATATGAAGCAGAACTTGTTTATATATTGTATATCTTGTTATTACAGTAGTACTGCTTCATGTACTGCGCCAAACCCCTGAAGAGGAATTCAAACTTGATTACTTATCTTTTGATTAATGGTTTGGAATTTCCTATGGAATTTGCCACTTATTAAAAACCAAGACGTTCCCTTGGATCTCTCAGACTGGCTAAGAATCTTTTCCTTTTATCCTTCATCTTATTCTCATTTTCTGCCTTTTTTCCCCCAACCCACGCATCTTTCAGAATAGATTTTCTGGCATTTATAAAACATCTTAAAATACCCAATGGCGCTGTCGTGATAAACACTCACCGGCAGTGAAAAAGACAGAGGTACACGGGCTAAAGGCCGTTTGCAATTTTGTAGGTGAGTTGGGTGTTTGTCTTTAACTTCTAAGGTCAGGCTTTCACAACGGCTATGGATCCGCCTCTTGTTTGGGGCCGAAATTACAGCTGACACATGTGCTGACAAGATCGAGGCAATTATTGAGTTAGACAATGATCTACTGTACAGTGCAAGCGCTGCGGTTTTCTTTCCTAGACAAGGGGAGAGAGACGTTTGAGAGGCCAGAAGAAATGCCCTTTCTGTCTGTGAACAAGCTAGTTTTCATTCTTTATCCTAATTTAAAACATCTAAACACAATGAACGCATTTCTAAGTGAATTTGGCCTTCAAAGTGGTTCTCAACTGGTGGCTCGCAAACCCAAAAAATGTTTGCACTGTAAAGAATAAAACAGAACAATCATGCACTGTAAAAGTTAAGCAATTTAAAAAAATAATAAGTTATACAAGATTCAACTCTTCTTTTTTTTTTTAAAGTCAGTTTAAACTCACCCTTATGTCAGTCCAAACCCGTAAGACCTTCGTTCATCTTCGGAACACAAATGAAGATATTTTTGATGAAATCTAAGAGGTTTCTGAACCAGCCATAGGCACCAACGTCATTGCAACTTTCAAGGCCCAGAAAGGTAGTAAAGACATTGTTAAAATAGTCCATGTGACTACAGTTGTTCAACTTTAACGTTATGAAGCGACGAGAATACTTTTTGTGTGCAAAAAAACACAAAAATACACTATAAAAAATAATCCTGTAAAAAAACGGTAAACTACTGGCAGCTGTGGTTGCCAGCATCATACCGTAAAAATATGGTGTGTTACTGTTTTTAAAATTAACAGCTAAATACTGTTTTGTCAGCTACAGCTATATGCTGTTAAAGTTTTATACTGTAGCTGACAAAACGGTATTTAGCTGTTAATTCCAAAAACAGTAACACACCATATTTTTACGGTATGATGCTGGCAACCACAGCTGCCAGTAGTTTACCGTTTTTTTACAGGATTATTTTTTACAGTGGACTTTATCCAACAGTCTCTTCTCTTCCATGTCCGTCTCTGATGCTGTTCACGTAGTGTAAACAGTGCTTGTTCCAGGTTCTACATTAGAACGCCGGCTCATTATTGGCTAACTCCTGTTTCAGCATGTGTCGTGGTGCTCACATGACCAGCGTCGACCAATTGTGAGGCGGCGTTCTGATGTAGAACCTTGAAGCGCTGCACTGTTTACACTACGTCAACAGCGTAGGGGAATTACGTGGAAGAGAAGAGATAGTTGAATATAGTCGGTTTGTCGACAAAAACTATTCTCGTCGCATCATAACATTAAGGTTGAACCACTGTAGTCACATGGACTATTTTAACTTTGTATTTACTACCTTTCTGAGCCTTGAAAGTTGCAATGACGTTGCTGTCTATGGCACTTGGATTTCATCATAAAGATCTTCATTTGTGTTCCGAAGATGAACGAAGGTCTTGCTATTTTGCAACGACATGAGGTTGAGTAATTAATGACTGAAATTTCATTTTTGGGTGAACTATCCCTTTAATTCAGTTACATCAGAAGTAACTAATTAACTGACAGAAAAATTAAGAGTAGCTAATCCTTTACTTTTTCAAGGGGAAAATAATTAAATTACAGTAATGCATTAAACCCAACATTGCTGACATCAAATATAGGGAATCAAAATCTCAACATAATTTTGCCACAAATTCATCAAGGACAGACAAGGTTAACAAAGAGTAAAAATAGTTAATGCACAATGGTTTTCATCCAAAACGTCAATATTTGATTTCAGTCACCACGCATGTCGAATAACCTGAAGCACCAACCACAACTCCACAACCTCTTTACATTGACGATTTAAGAGCACAATAAGGTCCCAGCTGATTTGTCAGAGTCTGGACCTTCCAGATCAGGTAATTAAAAGGAGTAATTGACTTTTTCGTCTGAACGCTGTCAGGCATGTTCGATCAAAGCGGAGAGGAAATCTAGGCCACCAACTACAGACTCTCTCAGAAACACGTTCCCCTCATTACATTTAATAGACTGTAATGTTGTCTCCAAATCTTACAATACACTGTAAATAAAATATACAGAGGCGTTGATATTTTCGGTGCCGGTTTCTAGGCCCTTTTCCAATTCTGCATTTCATTACGAGACTCACTTTTATCTCTTTGCAATCTGTTGTATGAAGAGTTTGTTAATTATAATCTGTGCAACCTAATGGGTTATGAGAACGTCACGGTTAGTGCAGTTATTAATATCAGCAAACTGCTCGCGTTTAAACCACAGATGGTTTCGTGCCTGCGATGTCCTGCAGCCTTCTGTTATATCCTTAATCTATCATTATTATCTAACACTAATATTTATTTGGCCAGAAAGGCGCTACTAATTATGCCGCAAACATGAAGCCATTTCCAGTCAAGGGTGACATGCTTTTGAGTTTGTAGATGCTACAGATCAGACCATCAAACAACATGCTAATCAAAGTTGGTATTAAAAAATAAAGGGCAATTTGATTTGACAGTTAAAGCTTCATAAGTCTCAAATCATCCTGAATAGCTCAGATCAAATGGTTTTGCACAAACTTGTAGAGTCGTCTGCTGTAGTCATTCATTTTTTTTTTTTTTGTAAAATAATCATTAACTAAATAGTCAATGTGATTACCTAGGCTACATATATATACATACATATATATATATATATATATATATATACACACACACACACACACATACATAATAGGTTAGTTAATTATATACATTTATAATAAATTAAATATTAAATGATATATATAATTTATCTAATATTTTATTTATTATATATGTATATAATTATTATCTAATTTATTTTATATATATATATATATATATATATAT